>NW_009625127.1:25656-54829 GCF_000690535.1 Cariama cristata | reverse complement strand
ATAAGTGGGAGAGAGGACGGGTGGGCTTTGGGGAAGGTTTGGTAGTGTGGCTCTTTCCTGGGTTTTGGGGTGGGGAGGTTTGGTAGTGCTGCCTTGTGGGTTTCAGGGTGTGGTAAGGTCCGGTCAGGGTGGGAGTGCGCTGCCAGGCTCCCTCTCCGGTACAGCCCGTGTGGGATTTGGGTGGGGAGTTTGGTCCTGGGGGCATCTGGTTCGTACCGCTGTCATCTTAAGGTGGGGTGGGCGCTTCTTGTCCCAGGGATGGCTGGGATTGTGCCGCTTTGCTTTCCTGGCTCGACGTTAGAGAGACGGGTGGGACGGGAATCCGTGGTGTGGTGACAACGTGCCTTCCTGGTGCTCTTTTAAGGGGACATGGGAATGCCATTTGAAAATGCCGACAGGAGATTTTATTTATTTATTTATGAGCACTTAAATGTTTACAGACAACATGGAGGAATACATACATTTACCCTAATGTAGATGTGTGAGGCTTGCATCATTTTCCATCCTTTTCTGTGCTTAGATGTGCTATGCAAACACTTGCAGGTAGTTTTAATTTTGAATTAGTGACTAGTCATATTACTAATGCTTAATCTAGTATCTGCTATCAAACTTAGTGTAAAAGCGTTTATAGATCCCTTGTCTGTTACAGAACCACTTCTGCACTTTCTTTACTGACTTGGATTTGCTTAAAACCAGCAAAATTAAGCTTTTATTCACTCAGCCCATTCACACAGTTTTTTCAGACCTGTGTTCTAAATCTTTGTTAAGTTCTGAAGTGGTTTTTTTACCTTTTGTTTGTTGTTGACCTTCCTGTCTGTATTTAATTGAGTTAGTTATGTAGCAAAACTTCTTGTTGGATTTTTGTCTTTAAAAGATCCACCAATTTCTACCAGGGTACAAAATGTTTGGGGAAAAATTGATAATGCACATATTTTACAGGGTTTTTTTTTGACCATCACACTTGTACTTACTTTGCCTTGCGTTTTATAGTAATTCTGAAAGATTTTGAATCCTACAACTGCATGTGGAAAGGTATATAGCTTACGTACTACTAAGTTATAGTGTGCCAATATTTAAGCTGTTGAAGTGAAAAGTAAAAGATAGATATTGTGTTGGTACTCTCTTGCTGTTTTCAGTCTCATAGTTGGCTCTGTAGCTGTACAGAATCCTATGGCAAGATCAGATAGCCCCATCTTCAGTGCCTAACATTTCTTTCAAAGCTGTTCCTCCAAACAGCGTCAGAACTAACTTAGGAATAGATGTCACCATATCATAGTTCTGTCTTTTAAATCAATCCCTTTAATATTGAGAATGTGTTAAGTGAAAGAAATGTGGAAATAGGAATGTGATTTTTTTTATATATATAGTGATTATTTTAAGACTTTTGAGAGTTCTGGTTTTGGTAAGCTAGTATAGTTGATTTAATTGATAGCCTCTTTAAAAGAAAGCTGCTAACTTAAAACAAACAAACAAAACAAAAAAAAACCCAAAAAAAACCCAACTCCAAACAGTGGTATGATTTCTTTTGATCAGTATTTCAGCCATGTCTGACAAAAGTGAACTGAAGGCGGAGTTGGAGCGGAAGAAGCAACGATTAGCTCAAATCAGAGAGGAGAAGAAAAGAAAGGAGGAAGAAAGAAAGAAAAAAGAAGTAAGAAATAATTTTGTAATTGAAATTTGCCTGCTGCATATGTAATTTGCCCAAAATGTAGGGGTAGGTTCACTTAATCATTTGCTACATGTCATTCAGGGAGTGTTTATTTAATGGTTGGTTGTTGATGCAAATGTAGCACTTTTGTTTTCTGATAAGAGCAAACACCTACTGTTTTCTCCAGAATTATCCATATGGTAAGTTAGATTTAAATTATTTTTTTTTTTAAATCCTACACTTGCATGAAGTTTGGATTTCTAAAGCTGCTTGTGTGCATGGGACATCATTAATCAAATCACTGTGAAATATTGCGCAATAGCTCTGCTTAATGAGTTGTGATGCTGTTATTTAGAGAACTCATTTCTGAAGTGCATATGGGGATGTCCATATGAATTGTCTAACTCTCAGTATTATTACTGTACAAACAATATGCTAGATTCTTCTGTTCTTTGACTCATCTTTAGCCTGAATTTTGAAATCGGAGCAACACTCATGATGTATATGCTACTTCTGTGTCAGATTTGGGTTGTTACCAATGTTCTGTGTCTCTCTCTGTTAAAGCATGTGACAGTCAGTGAATTATTACTATGTTTCTCCTGAATGCAGATTATACCTCATGAAAGAAACTTTTGCTGGAATGTTTTGGTATTTTGGGATACTTTTTCAAGACTTCTCTGTGTCTGGTTGTGATCTTGTAGGTGTTCTAAATTAGCATATGACTGAAGACTGGGCAGCTGCCAGCTACATGATTCAGACAGAAAGGAGAGGGAAATATCTCAAATTATGTTCTGATGATCTTGTAACAATGTATTGCCTGTATCTGTGATTCCACATGTGATGCAATAGCTTATCAGTTAGGAACTTGCTCTAAAATTTCCTTTTTTTAAAAGGAATTGTGCAGTCATGTGAGGAGCAATTAATCTTTAATCAGGGCGTAGGGGTAAAATAGCTTGGTCTAGATCTTGCTACTTCTATTAAAGACTTGTATCATCAATTTGTATTTACAAAGCTATTCATTTGCCAATGTCTGAGTTGTGAACACCTTAAACTATGAATTATATTTGTGGAATTGAATGAGCGGTTAAATGAATGTGGAAAGATATGGAGTGTTCAGCATCTTCTATGGTAGAGCCTGTATTAGTTCTAAATTATGAGGATGGGGTATACTTTTTATTCTTCTTTTGTGTGTGAAATCTAGCAGATAATATCACAACTTAAAGAAAACTACTTAAATGCCCTGTAAACTTGAAGTTACTGCAAAGTGTTTTAAGACTTCCTATTTTTTTTGGTGAAACCTGAGGTTCAAAAGAAAGCTTTCTCACTGAACAGCTTGTTGACATTTTTGTTTTAAAAAATAGCTTAACGTGCACACATAGACAATCATCACTTTTACATCTTACACATATTTTCTTAATTGCTACACACTTTATGTGCTCTATCTATCCAAGTGTCCTAATACTTTCTTGACCAAAGAAGCATGTCTCTTACTGTCATTCTAACCCTATAGTGTTTTCTTTGACACAGTTATTGTAATTTCAAAATTGGAACAATATGACTGTGTCTTTAAAATACTTTTATATACAGGTATGTAATACTTTTTTTTTTTTCAGTCTTTGCATTTTACAGTGCTTAGCATTAGTGTAAAAAAGATACTCTTGATCTTATGAAGTGTCAGTCATTTTGACAAATGAGAAGACACTTTTTCCATGTTATATATATATCTTTTAAAGACAGTACCAAAGCTACAAATTTTATGAAGTCTGTTGCTTGCTTTATCTACAGAAAGGACCATCAGAATTACTGGAGTCAAATATCTAACCTGTATGACAGGTTTCAGTAGCTTAAAAAAAACCCCTTTGAGATATCAAAAAAATAAATGAAACACTTTTTAATTCCTGTTAAATGCTATAACTTAATTATTGAATTATTTTTAGACTGATCAGAAGAAAGAAGTTCTTCCTGTACAAGAAGAATCGGATCTTGAAAAGAAGAGAAGAGAAGCTGAAGCATTACTTCAGAGCATGGGGTTGACACCTGAGTCTCCTGTTGGTAGGGAAGTTAATATTAGTTTGAGATAAATGTTTGGGAGTGTTTTGTTTGGGTTTTTTTGGGGGGTGTGGTTTTGTGGTTTGTTTGGTTGGTTTTGTTAGGATTGTGATATTTATATAACTAGCATGGAAATTCTCTGGCCACTGTTTTTTGGGTTATATGCGTCTGGTTTTTGTAGTATTTTGTCCTGCATGATCTCTGTTACAAATGTCAAGTAATGTGCTTCGGTACACGTTACTAATACTGTTTTGTAAAAGATATGTTTTACACTTAGTGGATTATTTGGAGTTTTTTAGTTAAAATATATAAATAGCATGTATTTGTTGTTCTCTTCCTCCCCCCCCCCAATATTTTCCCTGCGCATCAATCTTTTGTATTTTTTTCTTTCTTTTTTTCATAATGCCAAATTTTAATTCTGATATTTTTGTGCAGAGTTGACTTGTTTCCTTTCTGCATCTTTTACACCCTAATTTTCCTTATCTCAAATACCTGACTGACTTTGGAGTAATAGCAAGGCTAGGTATAAAATTTAACTATCAAGGATGATGATTCGTATCTGTGCCACTCTTGGATAGGTAAGCATATTGGTTGTTGCTTTTTGCCTTTACATAGCCACATCTCTCTGGAAGATGAAAGTGAAGAGGGTGATAATTCAACTTCACTTTTTGTCTCTAGCTCTGGAATCTAAGGGGTTTAAAATTTATTTTTCAATTTGGCTCAGTGGTGAGGGTCTATTTCAACTGGGTTTGCAAATAAAGAATAATTTGTTACAGACATATTATATCTTTGATTATATCTTCCTAATTGGTTTTCCATAGTCCTCAAGTGTTAAAAAGTGAACATCGAATAAACACCATTATAGCTGCTCCCATTCCAACAGCCATAGCAGTCATTTTTGGTAGTTTGAATTGTTCTCAAAGTTTAGGGACTGCATTTGGGCTATGTTAGCACTAGTGTACAGTGTTTTAAGTAATCAGTTCTTACCTCCTAGAGATTTTGTTTGGTAGACTAATAGTTGAACGCTTTCTTGTGTGAGGTTTTGCTAAGGCAGCTGATGAGACTCTTGCAGAAATGCATATGGTTGTTGTTGGGTTTTTTTAAATCTATGAGAGAGAATCTAAAACCCACAGGATAGTCAGTCCTCAAAGCAGGTAATTGCATAGACTTCGAGTAGCTGTGAAAAGCTCTTTGCAGTGCCGATGTGTAGGACTGGGGCATAGCTCTGCGAGTGTTCTGTTTAATTCCATTGAGCATCTACTTAACCACACCTTTCAACGTACACAGATTCGCAGGGAATTTGTTCTGTTCCCTTTCAAGATATCCAGATCTGATCTGGATCCAAATCAAGCTGAAATGCCCTACTTGCTACCTCGCAGCAGCATGCCTGAGGCACAGGCTTGGCCTGCTGCCTGCATACTGGCAAAGTATCGTAGTACAGTGATCGTACACCTGAACAGAGCTGACCAGCTTCATGTGCAGGTAGCTTGAGCTCGCATTGTCGGTGTAGGTGGATAGCTTGAGGTTAGATTCCTTCATAGAAAATGGTATTAAGAATTCCCGAGGCAATTCCTGTCCTGTTAACCCCTGGAGAGAGGTAGCTTGCTTATGGGAGAAGGGACCTTAACAATGTAAGTATGCTTTCGATATCTACCGTACTCGTTATATAAGAAGCCCTAAGTTAGTGAACCAAACTAACTTTCAAGCAGGTATGATAGTTTCATCCTCTGTTGGGGCAGGTGGAATTTGACTTGGTCTCTTTGTAAGACTGTTGGTCTTTAAATAGGTTTCACCTCGCTAATGGGAAGACTTTCTTGAAAACAGTTTGCCCCATCAGAGGGCGCTGTGACATCAAAACTGCGCCTCGGGGTTCTGGGGGCCGTGCGTGCTGCGGGGGGCAGCTGGCTGCCTTTTGTACGTGGCGACAGGGTATGTTGCCAATGTCACCTCTTCGGTTAAGAAAGGGTGACGTTAAAATGTCATCCCTTCTGATAACTCACAAAAGTAATGTAGGAATATAAAGGCGTATGGGCATTTCCTTTAGTATATTCAGTAGATGGTGATGATGAGTTGAAGAAAATACATATATACGCTCATGTTTATATAAGTATAAAGTCTAAGCGTGTGTATGTATGAATTTATGAAGTATAACTCTAGACCTATATAAAAGTCTTTCCTGTAGGAGGAATGAATTTTTAATAAGTCGAATAATTCACTGTGATTTTGTAAATTTAGGGTAGAATTTTTGTCAACCAGAGTCATGTCTCTGTTTTAGGATGGGATGCAAACATTCTTCAGAATTCACAACATACTTGTGATTTTAGGAAATCCTCTAGAAATGTTGCAGATCTAAATGTAGAATTCTCTGTTGCCGGACCCCTGACAGAGTAGATACTGGTTTCTATACATAACTTGTGTTCAGTTGATTAAAGGTTCTTTTTAAGGGTTGCTAAGGCGTGAATGTGTTCTATGAATGTTCTATATATTGCTGAAAAATGAAGCATATAAGGTCCTTCAACATACCCCCTGATTCTTAAGCATAACCCTAAGTCTTATTAAATAATGAGTTTCACTATTTCTAAAAAGAAAAGTTGAAAGAAATATTGAAATAGCTTTGTGTTTGTATCAGATTGCATGATATCATTCACTATTATGTATCAGTTCCAAAAAACATGCTGTTTTTTAAATGGTAATTGCGATCTTCGTCTAAATGCTGAAAATGAACTGACTTTTAAGAAAAAGTTTCAATATAATACTACTAGATTGTTTGTCAAGTAAAAAGAGAGAAAATGCCAAAATCCCCCAAAACCTGACAGTGGAAACTTTGTTGTAATATACAGCATTTATGTTGATTTGATTCAAACTAGAACAAAAATAACAGTATGCTGTATGACAAAGCCACTTTTTTGTCACTTTTTTTGGTCCACCCTTCGACAATTTTGTATTTTGAAACAAAATTACCAGTTAAATACATTCAATGTCTAATTTTTAAGAAAAACTGGTATCAAAGCTGTATTAACAACTATCTTCCTTTTATGTTTAAGCAACATGATTTAGTGGAAATTACCCTTTGAAAATTGATGCCATCATTTGTCAGAAGCTCAGTTTAAAAAGAGATTATCAATTCATTTTCTCTTAAGTGTCTTTCCCTCCATGTCTTTTTGTATGCTCCAGATGCATAAATGCCAAACAATTGCATGGAAGTCCAGCATGAATTGTTAACATTGTCTTTTCCCCTCTCTTTCTACTGTTCTTTTTCATCCATGTATTTTTTGTTTGCCATCTTTTTTTTTTTTAATACTTCATGTTAAATTAATTTGAAAACATCCTAAGCTGTGCAACCTCTGCGAGTAGTAACAGCGGATACCTGTCTGTTTCACTATTTAGTCCCTCCTCCTACCTCTCCGTCTTCCAAATCTGTGAGTACGCCAAGTGAGGCTGGAAGCCAGGACTCTGGTGATGGCGCTGTTGGATCTAGGTATGTCACTTTTCTTGTCATATTGCTTTGCTTAATACTCGTGTTCTGCATAATTAAGCTTTAGAAGAAATCGGGGTTGAGGTTACTTACTTGATTATAATATAATCATATGAGGTTATGGTGTTATTAGATTTGTGAACAGTGACTGTTTTAGAGAAGTACTTTACTTTAAAATTTGAAATGCACTTTCTAATTTGAAATTTCCAATGTTAGTGTGGAGTTGTTTAAAGTAAAATGAGTCTGAATGTCTTGTGGTAATGTTCTTGTAAGCATGAATGTCTCGGGACAATAGAAAACTGGAAGAGTCCAACTTCTGGGCTCTTCCCAGCTTTTTCTAGAGGAGAGATGACAGGCAATTTCCTTTTTTCTCTCTATTCTGGTTGGTCTAATAAAAGATACCATCTACAAACTTTGCATTGCTTCTGATTTTAAATTTATTTTTTTCCTTACTCAGAACAGTATTTCTCGTTATTTCACTTTGCAGCCATCCCTGTAACACAACTATACCCCTCACAGTCTCTCTCATTTGGCCAAAACATAGCACCATGTTAGTACAGCCACAGTTTTTTTTCACTTCCAGTACTGGCCACATCTATTTGACCATTTTTTTTCTTTTGTGCATGACAGTTTGAGAAATGCTGCTCTAAAGAGAGTCAGAGAAATACTTCTGTTAAACTCAGAATTCAAAGTGGCGAGATATGGGTGATGAGGTGGGAAACACTACTTCCAAAGGGTATTTCTACTGTTTCCCACGTGCAGTCTGCAAATAAGAGTAGTATTTGCCTATTAATATTCGTAACTTGTATTTTCCCAGCAGATTAAGTTCATATACTTAAAACTTACTGAGTATGCATTGTGCATGAAGTTTAGTTAAAGCCTAGTAACTAACGCAGTTTTCAGTTCCTTTTGTGCTTATATGAGAAGTAGTTTTGGAGAAAGAGTGAATACTTACACTGCTTTGACACATCTTTAAAAGGCTGTGGTCATGTCCTGTATGTGTATGGATTATGCATGTGTAACTATATACAATCTTAATCTGAAAATATTCAAGATTTTAATGACCTGAACAAAGGTCACAAGGTGCCTATTTATAAGTAGCAACAATTAAGTTAAAACAGAGAATACATCAGGAAGCAGTTAATGAACCCAAACTCTCTCTTTTTTTTTTTTTTTAAAAACAGTGCCCAGGTGTGATCTTGTGCATACCTTATTCACTATGCAATTGAAGTTCACCTGTCCTGTTAATAGAGAACTAATATAATTGTTCCTTAACTGAGTAACAAGCAAATTTTAAATTACTTGAAATCTGTGATTATTGTATATTAAATTGTCGTTTTATATTTAAATTCAATGTCTAGAAGAAAAAAACAATAATTATTTGGTGATGACTTTTTTTAATGAAAAAAATTTCTTTCCATTCATACATAATTTAAATTCAATATGAAACAATACATATAGTGTACATATCTGTAATTGAACCCCATGTTATATACTGGATTTATCTCCACCTCATAAGTGTGCTCTTTGATTGTATGTTCCTCGGATGTAGTAACATAATGTATGCATACGTTTTCTTATGAAACCTTGGGAAAACTTGTATCCTAAGCCTCTATAGCTTCATGCATTTGCAAACTTTAAATTTATCTCTTGACAATTTTCCAGATGTGGAAGCATAAAAAGATTGTGGTCTTGAAGCCTGGAGGTATGAATGTATAGTTAAATTGAAGGCTGTATAGAGTCAGTTAGAGTCCCCTTGCTTATTCTCTGACCACTGGATAACATTCTTTCCCTGCCCCTGTAAACGGATGTCTATATCCTAGTCTATTAGTACAAGTTTGTACAGCATTTGTAATGTGCGTGTACACTTGAACCTGAAAGTTAATGGGAGAAGTTGGACTGTGTGATATCCCTTAGCATTATACCTGGCATTTTACAGATGACTTCCATATCAATATAAGATATGTTAGAAAGCCGAAGTTGTTCCACTATGCTTGATAATCTTAAACCAAAGCTTTTCATATTAGTGTATTATTTCAGGTTTTTGGTTTTGTGTTGTTTTTTGTTTTTTTGATCTGTGGCCATTTGTTCCCTGGTCATGCTGCAAATATATTTCACAGAGATGATCTCCTTTGTTAGCTTAGTCTTTTCTCCTCTATGATGCTGCATCTTGCCAGTAACTTTACTTATCTAGTAATTAGTAGTGTTCAGACTGTGTTCCTGCTGTTACTTCCAACTGTCTTGCTTTATTTTCATCAGTGAAGAGTTTTGGTTCCTAGTTTGATACTGTTCTTTCTCTCTTTTCTTCAGTTAAGAGTATAAATTCAAGACTGGAAATTAATACAGTTGGTTTATTTTTAGGTGGGTGCTTCATAGAATTAGTTTAAATACAGAAAATACATTTTAGAGATATAGGAAGTGTTAGAAATATGTCTGGATACAGAGAAGTTCAGGCATATGTGGAAGAACAGGAACTTCAGTTCACTGAAGCTTGTAGATAAATTCATTTAACTTAAGGCATAACAAACATCTGGAAGACAAAAGGAACAATATTTTACATCATTTTGGTACACATATAATAGGTGAATTTTATCTCAGAATGTTACCTTTATTTTAAAAGAGTATCTCTGAGAAACATTTAACTATATCTCCTATACTGCCTGTTGACTTGAACTATTTTAAAAGGCAGACTATCCCTGGTACCACTGAAGCAAATGTTGAAGGTTAAAACAATGCTTTGAAAGCAGGAAGGCCACCTCAGTGAGGGCTAGGTCTTACAGAGGCACAAAAGTTGGAGCCTTTTAAATTGGGGTAGCCCTTTCCCCAAGTTCCTCTCAAGTGGAATTCAAAAAGTTGAGACAATGTTTGACAAGTATGGTGGTAATGCAGCATTTGGATCTGGAGATAAGTCATCCTTTGCAGAAGCAACAGGAAGGTTGGGGGTGTGGTAGTGGTTTGGTTTTGCCTTTTTTTTTTTTTTTGATGCATGATTGAATAACATATGAGCAATATCCAGCTTGAAGTCTCAGGCACCAAATTAAACTCCAAGCATAAATCTATTTGATCAAGAAAAATAGCAGAGACCCAAAGAATAAGTATACTCTCAGTAATTAACTTTATGGTAAAATGGTGTGTTTTCTGATGCACAAAAGATATGGAAAGGTTTTAGAGATTTAGGTATTAAGCTATTGCTGTGGATGCAATAGCAGTTATGTAGAAAGATTTGCTAAATATGAAGACAGTGGATTTGTAATTCTTAATTAAACACTAATTAATTATTCTTCTAATGCATACTTTCTAGAAGAACAAGGTAGTGCATGACACACCCATGTTTATGAGCTTTTAATGGCATTGTCTGTACATTTTTGAGATCAACTTTACCTTTAGGAGGTCTGCGCCTGGTTTATAAGAACGTTACCATGTATGGCATGGAAATGTAAAATTACTTTTTATTGACTTTGTTATGATAAGTATTACGTAGTCTTTTTATTTGTTATAAACATTATTTAAAAAAAAAAATAACATCTAAGAACTTCAGAAAAACCATGCATGTTCATCTGTTAATCTCTCTTATAAGCTTGTTTTAAAATTCTACCTAAACCTGATAGCAGGCAGTAGACTAAATGAAAATTTGTGGAGAAGGGATAAAGGCTAAAAATGGGGGGAGAAGAAACATTTATTTCCCCCTTCATATTTCTTCTGTTCAAAAGTGACTTGAAATGGATCTATTCTGTTCATTATTCCACATGACTTTGAACTGTGTTATTAATATAAAGCCCACTATTTCTAAGAGATTTAAATACCTCAAATGGAGCTGGCTCTAGATCAGATGACACTTACAAGCCCAAGGCAGTGCTTAACCCGTAATTACTGCAATGTCACATCTTGGAAACTCTAGCAGTTCTCTATCCCAGTGGAAATGCATTTTTGCCCCGCTACCAAAAGGCTTATGTGTTGACTCATTTCCTCTACCAATATGACAGTTTCCTCCACATATTTACTGCTCTGGGCAAGATTGCATTACGTTAACAAATCTGTCTTGATATGACAGGAACAAACCTGAACAGATTTTAAAAGTAATTTGAAGTTTTTAATGGTTCTTGTCAGTATTTAAAATATTTTTATTTTCCTCTTGTAAAGGCCATGTTTGTTTGCAGATCTTTAACTTTCAATCTTTTAAAATAATGTAATTCTTTCCTAATAGCTCTGAATTCCGTGTTTGCTTTTTAACTTTTGTATTTACTGCATGTATTATTACACTGAATGTTTGCTGAATTTCCCTTAACTGATGTTACATTGCTTTGTTTCTTGTGAACAATGAAATAACTATAAGCTTACTGTAACTCTAGCATTTCATAGTGTGTATTTGCTTCACTAATCTCTGGCCTTTTTTGCTAATGCTGCATGATTGTTCAACCTGGGGTATCAGGACGCTGCATTGGGATACTGATCCATCAGTTCTTCAGCTCCACTCTGATTCCGATCTGGGGTATTGCATAGATTTCTTATATTCCCTCTTTCATGTACTTACGGGTGATAAGAGCTTATTTTTGCTTTAAGACTTCAAGTTGTTGTTAAGAGACTGTTCTGTAAGTACCAGAAATTCACTATCCCTAGACTTAATGCAGTTTGCTTGCAATGGGAAATTTTTATATTATTTAATATACATAAGATACTTATTTCTTATAACAAAACTTATTCCTGTTTGAGTCTGACTTTGGCAAAATGTAAACTTTAAAAAGTCATTTCTTTAAAATAAAAAGCTTAGAATAATTGTATTTAAAAACAGTGACTCCTGTCTTTTCTTACAAATACGTTTATAAAAGCTGTAGCTCATTATAAGCACTTACTAAAACCTATATCGTGCTATAAGAATTATGATTCTGCCCACCAGAACCTTTCAAAAGGGGTTACTCTTTTTCTTTCTGTTTTATCTTAGAGAGGTGGATAATAAGAAACTGAATTTGATATAGGTAAATTGTGGTTGGATCATTGCAGTATCACTACAATACATACTGAAATTAGCTTTTGTAGGAAGTTACAACGACTGAATTAATGTTGTGTGGCTTTTCGAAGTATGTTATGCATTGTAGTTTGTGTGTGTGTGTATATACACACACACACACAAGCTATATCTGCGTTTATGGGATCATCCATACGCTAAAGTAGGAAAGCTCAGAGGTTTTCAGTATCGTATTCTGGAGTAATGTATTATGGATAAAAGTGTGAGTTTCAGATTAGACTTGCAGTTCTGCATTCTAAATAGTATCTTAAAGGTAGAGAAAAACGGGCAGCAAAGTTAAAAGGACTAGGAAATGCTTTTTCCTTCAGAATAACTAACCTGTTTTTTTTAAGCTTTAAAATCCCAGAACCATTGCTGTACAAACATGACTCATGTGAGCAGATCTGTTCCACTGAAAATAGAGAGATGACATATATGTAGCAGTACCCTAGTCAACCACAGAGCAAAACTTTAGAATTATGTCCTATAATCCAGATATTTTTATTTATATATTTGCACATCTTTCTTTTTCTTGCAGATATATAAATAGCTGCTGATTTTAAATAATAATGATAACAAATTAGTCATAATCAGGTGACTTCTTCAGAGTTAAGTTTCCCCTGGGTTTGACTAAGCAGTGCTGTGACTTGGATATTATTCTAGGCAATATGTGAAGTAATTTGTAAAGTTAAATGTTTTTTTTATTTCTCTATTAATTTTATGTAGACGTGGACCTGTTAAACTTGGAATGGCCAAAATTACACAAGTTGACTTTCCTCCTCGAGAAATCGTTACATATACAAAGGAGACGCAAACACCTGTTATGACTCAGCCAAAGGAAGGTGAATGGTGAACTTCTTACTACCTAAGTTATTTTTCTTTCTTTTGTTATAATAATGACTGACTGAATTAGTAGCAGCACTTGTGATCTTGAAACTTAATAAAGTAAATGAAGGTTGTTATATGAGATAATTGATATAAATTCTATTATTAAATTCATGTAGGTCTTGCTTAAGTGTTACTGCCATTCTACATCTTGTTTAACATTACTCTTATTACTAACATGGGGTATTTTCTCGCTCCTAGTAAACGATCAGATGAGACACTGAGTTGCTTAATTAGCTGACAACTGATGAATAAAAGTGGGATATATCTTGCGTTTATGACACTTAAGAATCCACACACAACTTACTTGAAGGCTGTGTGTCCTTACAACAAACTTAGCGATTAACTCCCCCACACTTCTTAAGAATTTGAATTTTTATACCTGGAGTTTATACATTGAGTTTTAAAAGAAGGAACTAATTTCTTTATTAACCTATGCAGTTTCTGTTCTCCAACAACAAAACACCAAACTAAAAAAAGAGTCCTCTTTGTTCCACTTCTGTGTGCCAAAATGGTTGTGTAGTCCGTCAAACTACAACCAGTCTGTCTGGTGGGACAGATAGGAAGTAGGAGTAAACTAGTTTTAAACTAAAACAGTTCCTAATTGTCATGGAAATATTTATGGCAACACAAATGAAGTGAGTTACATAGGGGAGGTTTCATGTCCTCAACTTAAAGCTGGCTTTTGGAGATGCCTATTTTGGATTCAGTGTAACAAACAGTTAAATTTAAATAAGAACCTTTCACCTGAACAGTTCTGGTTTTAAAATGTGAAGGTCACTTAACTCAGAAGTTGATAAAAAGACTGCATTCAGTAGTTGAGAAATCCCAAACAGGAAAATTCCATAGCTAGAGGAGGGAGGTAGACTAAGTTTAGATGTTCCTACTTCTGTGTGGTGCAGACATGTTGCACTATCCTAGACAATATTCAAATATGAAGTAACTCCCCCCGCCCTGCCAGTCTTGCAGGTACAAGGCTTCTCAGCTGCAACTGTTTTGAGCCAGTGATCTTCTCCATTCGTAATGAAAGAATGACCCATTTGCATGCAGCCCTAAATGCAAGAGCTAGAATGTGACCTCAGTGCTAGTAACACTATAGCCTCTTTATGCTAAGACAAAAAGTATCACTGCTGGAATTATGACATTTTCACATTTCTTCACCCCCACCCCTTTGAAATGTTGTATCCAAAGTAGTATATAGCCTTGTCTTTATCTTATACAATGCCCAACTTAATTTTGAAATGTGACAGCTTCTGTAGGAGATGGAGGCATTTAGTCTGCTAACAGTTCTCTCAACTTCCATTATTGCAGTACTAATATGTTGATTTATTATGACCTTGAAATATTTGAGAAACTGCCTGTCTTAGGGAGATTGATTCCTTTTATAATATTGTAAAACAATAAAATCAGGGTCTCTTCTAGAAATCAGTTTCACTCTGTGATTAGAGATTGAGTCATCTTTAGAGCACAAAGTATTTTGCTACGGGAAGTCATTCACTGTATTCTGAACAGTATAGAATATTAAATTTCCCCATTAATTGAAGTTAATAAACATATATTTCACAGTCCTTACTTTGGATGTGGACATCTTCCACAGTAGACTTAAAAGGTAAATCTGCAATACTTGTTTTATGGGCTTTTTGTATGATGGATATAACCTGCAGCTGCTCTTTCCTCAAGGTCCCATGTATACCAGTGACTAAGGATAAAGAACAAGAGAAACACAGTAAGAAGTGGTGTCAGGGTGGCAGTCTTGGTGTTCTCAAACTTCTTGCTTTGATGAAAATACACATGTCTATCTTCAGTACTACTTTTTTTTTTTCCTTCTTGTTCTCTTGGCATGTCCTGTTCCTGTGTTTTGGATTTTTGTCATTCTATGATACAGTAATGATGGCCATCTTTTTTTGTTTAGGGACCATTTATTTTGGCTTGATAAAAGTGTTGTGCCATACTCGATGCTGTTCTCCCTTAGTTCATAATTAACAAGCCTAACCGTCTACATCTCTTATGCATTTACTACACTAATAACTTTTGTCACCATCATAATGTGAACATCCTGTGTTTAGGCTGCTCCATTCCCCGTGTTCTGCCATCCGCTTTTCTACTGTCTAAATCCATTTCTCGCTTCCCATGATGCTGCGTATGACACTGCTGCCTGCTTCCCTCGTTGTCCAGTTTTGGTGGACATGTTTCTTAGCGTGGTCAAACTGGTTATTAGGGCTGTTATTTATCCTCTATTTGGCATGCTG
Source organism: Cariama cristata (assembly GCF_000690535.1). Classification (NCBI taxonomy): domain Eukaryota; kingdom Metazoa; phylum Chordata; class Aves; order Cariamiformes; family Cariamidae; genus Cariama; species Cariama cristata. The sequence continues at coordinate 39,521 of NW_009625127.1, read as the reverse complement.
TAGCAGGCAGCAGCTTTTCAGATCTACTCTGAAAATACATTTGAAATTGTGTCCCCTTCATACACTTATTTTTTTCTAGCAGGCAGTGGAAGCAGTTTCAGCAACAGATGCAATTCAAGTGTGAACTCTGGTATATGTCTTAATGTTCTGCAGCCTCCATGTTGGCCACCACACAGAGTACTGTAATCATTGGTGCTCAGGTTTTTTTCTTATCTATACTTCTTGCTACACTGGTCTCTGCTATACTGTTTGACTTCTTCCTTTGTGATTTGCTAACATATTGTTCAAATTCGCATGGAAAGAAATTAGTCACCAGTATGCCCAATAAACATGTGTTATGACTTCTTGAAGTAGTTAATTCGAAGAAAAATAGGCATATAGGGGAATATGGTTCTGCTTAGCTGTCAAAATTAAGGCTTTTCCTGGGATAATGGGGTACTTGTTATTTAGTGTTGCTGTACAATATTGTGCATGTGCAATCCCAACTAACTGCGGATGGTATTACTGCATTAGCTCCACTCTTTGAGGAATTATTGTCTGGTAAAGTCTCCAGGATGCAGAAAGAAAATATCAAGCATTTTTGTCCTTTTAATTATGACTTAAGCAGAGTAATAACAATTTGGTGTACAGGATTGGTTACTTGGATGCTGTTACAGTGAATGTAGCGTTTTTACACTTTAATATTTTTAAAAGAAATAATGGACCCTTATATATTCATATATTATGCTGTATGTGCCTTAAATGTACGATGAAATATAGATGGGAAAACTTGATATGAAGACATTCGGCTTAACAAAAGCCACCCATTTCACAGGTGATTTAACTTTGATTAACCTACTCTGCAGCAACAGATTACTCAGACAACTGGAACTTCACTCTATAGTGTTATTGCTAGGTGTAGACTAATTTACAACACCGCTTTTCTTTCTGTCGTGCCAAAATACAATTTTGATGTTAAATCAAAGTAAAAATTCAGTGGTTCATTAAACCTGTGTTTTAGTATTCATTGACAAGAAATTTGTTGCTATTAGAGTAGCTGCTATTTTTATGCAATCTTTACTGCTCAGTTTGTAACCTTAGATCCCCTGTTAGCATGTCAGAAATGACATGGAGTTAATCACTTATTGATGAATATCCATTATAATACACTATGTTGATGTGACATAGAGTCCCTTTTCCTGTCTTCATGGCCCTTACGACTTTTCTAAGTCTTAGCAGCCTTTTTTTAAATACGAAATTGTATTTGATATACTGTCAATTGAAGTGGCATAACCACTAGTAGGTACAGTCCATAATGAATAAGGAGGATGAAGTTAGGCAGTGCCTTTAAGGTTTCCGAATTTATGTAGCTGATGCAGTACACCACTGTGTCATGAGTACCTAACTTACTAGATATGGAACTTTTTCAGAAATAGTATGTCCAGTCTTTCAGTGTTTACTGGGTAATATGTTGTCATTATGCCAATTCCTTGCAGATACCAACACCTGGCCTGTTATTAAATAAATTCAAGATAAAGGAGAGACAGGAGAAGCAATTAAACCAAAAATTTCTTCTCTCTTTTCTGTCCAACAGCTTCATGCTGCCTTTTTTGACTGTAAACTTCTGTGAGAAAACATCCTAGTTTCAGATAATGAGGTCAAGAACTTGTATATGAGGGGTTTTTTTGATTTGTGTTGTGGTTTTGTTTTGGTTTGGTTTTTTTCCTCCAGATCACTTAATGAGAAAGTTTACATATGACTTTTCTTCAGAGAGAAGGTTTTAGATATATGTAGTTACAGATAAATCACAGTGAGATGACATGTTCAATTTCAAGTCTGATACTTTGAGAATATTAAAACAAGTGCTGTATCCTGCATTTAAATGCAGTAATATCAGCTGGCTGTATGCAGTGAAAGTACTATGAAGGAATTTAGAGCTCTGTATAATATATGCCATTTATGTTTCAAACATTAAAAGGCAGGAGCAATCAACTATATGATCTTTTGAATAAAATATGTAGATTAGAAGGTCACTTAGCACTAAGGGGTTGACCATCTGCATTTGACAAGAATTTGACTCCTGTCGCTGAAAATGGTACTTAGAATCAGTGTAGTATGACTGATGGGGGGGTTGGGCTGAAATTTCTAATTTGGGACTTTCAGAGCTAGAATAATATATCCAGGGTGACCCAAAACTAAATTTCTAAATTTGAAGGCATTTAAATCTGCAAGATTGATTGGCAGGGCAAAGAAGAGGGGGATTTTTATCCAGGTGGCTGTAATGTGGATATGTGGTCCTGTATTTGTTCTCAAAATCATGTATGTTAACTCATACTACATTTTTAATTAATCAGTGTTCACACCTATAGCAATTTGATATTAAGAATTCCATTCTTTAGAATTCCTACAAGTTACACAGTTTTCAGATTACTAGTCAGCTGTACATGCGAATCCATCTAAAAAGGAGCAGTGTCTTTCTGTTTCTCTGCGTGATTATTTTGCCCAAAAAAGCTTTCATTTTTTTTTAAGTAGCACAAAAGCTGTAATTGGCATGCTTTGTAAGGAAGTGTCAATGTGCGAGAGAGTGGAGATCACTAAGAATTCTTTTACGCGTTCTTTCCCCTTTGCACCACCGCCTCCTCAGCAGGGTCACTGAGATCACTAGCTTTTCTTGAAATGGCCATTTTCACTGGCAGGTGCATTATACCCTGTATTTTCAGATTGTTTTTCCATTCTGAATGTTTGGCAGGTTGATTGCTCTGGCTGCATTGACGGAGAAAGGGCTGACAAATGCGGTTGGGCTGGCTGAAAAGACAGTGATTACTGTTTTCCTTTGTGGCTGATTGAGGCCCTTGAAAGGAAAGATTTTAACCTTCACCATTTGGTTCAAAAGTATGAGCATATATTGAAATCATTCATGCCATTTATCCTAGTTCTGTAAACTTGTCAGAACGTAAAAATCGCTCAATTTCAAGTAATGTAGGATTGGCATACGTCATTATCATTTTGATTAAGTTGGAGTTTGTATTATTGTGTGCATTATACAGTGTCATTTAAAGCTTTCTTTCCTGCAGGTACAGTTATATTTTTATTGCCTATACTATGGAGTTAGAAAGATTTTCAGACCTCTTTAGACCTATCACTATGTGTGTGGTTTGGCAGCTGGTATGGCCTACAAGCTGTATTTTGTTTGCAGGGTAAAGGCTTGTCTGTAGGCCTCCTGGAGTGCTGGTAATTGCACAGGCTTGCCATTGGGGAAAGACATGATTGGAAGCAGTCAGGCAGAAAAATGTTGTGCCATCCCATTGCCACCTCATAGCAGAGAGACAATCCTAGCAGTACCATCTGGTTGTTGCTATCTAGTCAGCTGGCCTGGCTGCTGGGATCGTGGCTTGGCAGCTGGTTCCCATCCCTTGACCACCCCTTTCCCCCTCCCCCCCCTTCTTTTTTTTTTTTTTGTGCATGCATGTGGATTTTTTTTTTTACTTTTTTTGTTGGATAACTTTGAACATGGGTCAGGGAGATGGCTGCAACAAACAAGCCTAGTCCCTGTTGAATACTGTCTCATTACTTGTGATGAGGCATGCAGCAGACTCCTGCTGCCATTCACTTACAAACAGATGACATAGGTGTTTAACCAATAAAAATAGTCTTTTCAGAAGCTTATTCTAGAAGGTAGATGAAGAAAAGCCAGGAAATGCATATTCCAAAACACTAAGTAATTGAAAGTTATTTTCTGGTTTACAGTATTCAAAGAATAAAATGTAGAAATGCAGAAAGCGCCGTAAACCTTGTCAGTATTCGCAAACATTAACATTTTATGTTATTCATTGCAATTAGGGAAAACACATTTTGCTGTAAAGTTCTCATTGCCAAACATGATACCGATAATGAGACTTGCAGTTAGAATGACAGAAAAAATGTAACCTTCCTGCTATTATCTTTAGCAAAATTTGCCTCTCAGAATAGCAACCTGAAAGCTAATGTAAGGCATCTTCATGCCATGTGAAGACCCATTAGACTCTGGTGGTTTCAGATCACAAGTAAGCAGCTGCTCTGTAGACTATTTTAGACATTTGATTTTTCTTTATTCTGCAGCATTAATGTGTCAGTATGTTACACAGAACATGCATCCACCACATGGTTTTGCGTGGAATCATAAATGCTTGTAAGAGAGGTTTCCACTTTGGATTCTTTACAATTTCTTATGTGTCTTATTTCAGTTTATGCAACCACATAATTTAGTGCAACTAAAATCCAGGTGTAGGCAGCGTTCCAATGATCTTTTGGTTTGAGATAACATTATCCTGGGGACTACATTTTACTAATATAACCATTTTAAGCTAAATGATACCATTTTACATCAACTTATTTGAGATTTGTATGGAATGTTACTGTTTCTCTTTAAAAAACATTGACAGTCTTACCATAATGTTTCTCCTTAGATGAGGAAGATGAAGATGATGTGGTTGCACCAAAACCATTAGTTGAACCTGAGGAAGAAAAAACATTAAAAAAAGAGGAGGAGGAAGAAGGTACGGTTCACTTCAAGACATTCTGACTGTGCTGTGAAGGAAAGCATCATAAATTTTCAACTTCTTTTTTTCCATTAAGTTGAAATCAATTTGATTTACATTTTAACAATCAGCTAGCAAAATATAAAATGTAAAAATGTATTTAAAATCTGTGGATGTTAGGAAACAAATTTTCCAACAGCATGATAAATATTCTTGTTTTTCTTTCTTGGAAAGAATTGGTGAAAGTATGCAGTCCAGAGAATGTATGTATAATTCTTTTCCAGTTGCACCTCATGAACTTACAGAAGAGGAAAAACAACAAATTTTGCATTCTGAAGAATTTTTAAGTTTCTTTGACCACTCCACAAGGATTGTTGAAAGAGCCCTTTCTGAGCAAATCAACATTTTCTTTGACTACAGTGGAAGAGACTTAGAAGACAAAGAAGGGTAATGTGGATGTTGAAGACTTTACTGTGAATGTGCAATATTTGTAATTGAAAAATGATCTAAGATTAATATCTGCTAATTGCCTTTATAGAGAGATTCAAGCAGGAGCAAAACTGTCCTTAAATAGGCAGTTTTTTGATGAACGTTGGTCAAAGCATCGTGTTGTCAGTTGTTTGGACTGGTCATCTCAGGTAAAAAATAATGCTTACCTTAAGCAGTTATCTTTTTAAATTCTTCTAGTTCTATGTGCTTGACTCTTCTGTAGGTACAGTTGATGCAGGCTGTATTTCTAAATGTGTTCCTTACATGCTCCATAGTTTGCAAACTGTTTGTTAGCTTCCCTTAAAAAAGCTCACTCACTGCTTTTTACATTTAAAGCCAGTTATGATGAAAGACAGAACAAGACTCTAATGTGTATGTTAATGCTCTTTTATGTGCTAAATTTGAATCAATTGCAGTTTTAATTGACAATTTCTCATTTATATATAATGTAAGGTGGCTTTGGTTTTTTGGGTTTTATGTGTTTTTTTGTGTTATGGGTTTTGGGTTTTTTTAACCCTATTTTGGTGAAAGGAAACAAAGATTCTAGGACTGTTTTGACCATTAGCTGGTCATCTTGCTTACTTTGAGTCTCTTTCACTTATTATACAGTACCCAGAACTACTTGTAGCTTCTTACAACAACAATGAGGATGCACCTCATGAGCCTGATGGGGTGGCCCTTGTATGGAATATGAAGTACAAGAAAACTACCCCAGAGTATGTCTTTCACTGCCAGGTATGATTCTGTCTCAGGAGGCTGAAGATTTTATGATGATGAACTTGGACAAATACCTTCCTCATGCTTGTCAACATAATGATTTCATTGGGCTGGCATTCACTTTAACCACGTGTATTCGCAAACAGATGTTGATAGCTAGAGGTTTCAGTTTAGAAACATGATTCTGTTTCAGAATTTCTGGCATCATTCAGAATTCAGTCTTGTTTGAGAACTCGTTTTCCTATTTTAATTTGAAAACTAAAAAAACCTTCTTGTGTAATGGTTGAACCACAAAGAAGGTTTGTATATAAAGGGATTGAATGGGATTGTGTACTACTAGAGCTTAATTTACTGAATAAAATGAAGATGGCCTGAGGAGATGGAGCAAAGATGAAAACTAGAAACATATGCATCAGAAAAAAGGCAGATGGAGGTTTTCTAGTAGTTTTCTGAAAGATAAAAACATGCAAATCTCTTCCATTATGCCAAGCCTGGGATAGCCACTTTATTTTCAAAATGCCATAATTCTAAAAATTACATAGTTGAATCAAAATTTAATCTGGTGTTGTCAGATTACTGTCAAAGCCCAGATTGCAAAAGTAACTTTATTGTATCAAAACAGATTTGTGCATTCTCTAGGAAAATCACCACGGAATGTGGCAAAACATCATTAAAATCTTGCACATTACTGGGCAGTCCTTTGCTAACAAACTATGCTGCGGGAATACAAATGTATACATATGAAAGAAAAGAGGAGGAAAACTTCATTTTATGAATACAAATTAAAACTAAAAGACTGTTAGGGGTTCACAAAGGGTTTGTGAATCCTTAAGTTGTTGGACAGTGAAATAGTATATCGAATAAATCTAGGCAAAGAACTTACTCTGATATTTGGTCCCACTTTCTTTAGTTTTAGACATAGCATCTTTGAATGGTTTTTTGTGTACTTTGTTGTTGTGTGGTGTTTTGGTTTTGTTTTTTTTCCCCTTTCAGTCAGCAGTGATGTCAGCTACCTTTGCAAAATTTCATCCCAATCTGGTGGTTGGTGGCACGTACTCAGGCCAAATAGTGCTATGGGATAATCGCAGCAATAAGAGAACCCCAGTGCAGAGAACTCCACTTTCAGCTGCTGCTCACACGGTAGGGGGTGAAATATCTTCAAGGACTGTTCCCTGTTGAGATGTATTTACCTCTAGTAAACTCTGTCCAGTGCACTTGATTGATAATGCTTAAATGTTTATGTCCATATTTTGCCAATGCTATCGCTGAAGAACCGGGCTATTCATAAAAATCAAAGTGTCAGAAAAATAAGTGTGAGTTTATAGGGGAGTGTTCTTTGTACCATACTGTGATCAATCTTTTTTGCTTAGTTAAATAGTGAAGTTGTATATTTTACTGTATATTAATTATTCCAGAATTGGTTGCTACTTGGAAATTCCTTTTTCTGATAGTATTTTGCATTTCTTAGCACCCAGTGTACTGTGTAAATGTTGTTGGGACCCAGAATGCTCATAATTTGATTAGTATCTCAACTGATGGGAAAATATGCTCCTGGAGTCTGGACATGCTTTCCCAACCACAGGTAAGATAACTTTGGATATATATAGTATCTATTCCAGGTGAATATTTTATAAAAATGTAATGAATCTAAAAAGCATTAATAAACATTTTCCTAACACACAGAATTATACTTAAGGTAGGTTGATAAGTATTTGATAAAATATTTCCCTACCTGTGGAATCTAATATTGTCTGTTGATCCTTTTGTATATTTTTTGTTGCACTTGTGTTAGTGGTGAACACAATTTTAACAAGAAATAACTGTTCTTATTCCTGCCCAATTCTGTACAAGTAAAATAAAGAAAAACAAACCAACCAACCCTCCTATTGAGAAATCTAAATGACTTTGTAGCTGTTAATATTTCAGGTTTTGTGTTTTGTTTTTTTTTAAAGTAAGTTGCTGGTATTTTTTTACTACAGGATAGCATGGAGCTTGTTCACAAACAGTCCAAGGCTGTGGCTGTTACCTGCATGTCCTTCCCTATTGGAGATGTCAACAACTTCGTTGTTGGCAGTGAAGAAGGCTCAGTGTACACTGCGTGCCGTCATGGCAGGTGAATACAAACTTTGGTTATTTAAAGGAAATAAAGATAGTGAAAGGATGAGTCCCTGCATGCTTTACGCTCCTAAAATTATTTATAGCGCATATTTGCTCCTTTGTCTTGAAGGACTTCAAAATAGCTGTATATGAATTCCAGTGCGTGCTTTTTCATGAGTAAGAGCTTCATTAAAAGTGGAAGTGGTTGGAATATTGAATTGGTGCTATGCTGCCTTCAGTGACTAGGAGTTGTTTGTGTTGATGAGGGCAGCATAGGTCACTGTGGTTTTATTCATTTGAATTGTAGCAGAACATTCCAAGCTTCGTATCGGTTCTGTAGATAATTGTACAGTAACGTCACGCACAAATCTTAAATTGGCTAGCTTTTCTCCTGCTGTTCAATCTATTTTGAAATTGTCTGACTGTATCTTATCAATTGCTTTCTTAAATATACTTGAGTGTCCAGGTTTCATCTCAAATACACATCACCCTTGCTGCACAGTTTTTTGGTTCCAAAATACCCAAAATTGTATCACTTTTGTGTAACATCCTTCCCATCTGTTCCCCTGTTCTTTTTCATCACTTCTGGTAGGAGGCTATTAGCGATATATCGTTACTGTTTTATGTCTGAACCCTGTGTTCATAAGGTACACGCAACTTCTCTTAAGTCAGTGTAAGTTTTATGCTCATTCCCAAGGACTGGATTTTGTTCTTTGTATGAATGGAAGCTTTAGCTATTGCTTGGAGAACCATGTAGTTAAATGTGTGGACTGGTACCTGCTGAAAGAGTCTCTTCTCCCTGTGGTATATTTTGGCACTTAAGGTTAGCAGAAAATAGATGTTGAAGTTAAGGTCCATGTTCAAGCCTGGTCTTGTGTGGTCCTGTTGTGATGAAGCCTTTTGCAGTGGGATAACATCCATACAAAGCAGGAAAATCTTCTTGTGGCTATATTTAAATTGCATTTCAGTGCTGTCTCTGTCTGCAGGTGTATGGTTTCCAGATAAATTAACCTTGGTTATATATTCTAAAACAGCAAAGCTGGAATCAGTGAGATGTTTGAAGGACACCAGGGACCAATCACAGGTATCAACTGCCATGCAGCAGTTGGACCTGTAGACTTCTCACATCTTTTTGTCACCTCTTCTTTTGACTGGACAGTAAAGCTTTGGACAACTAAGGTAACTTAGATAGTTCAGTGGTTTTCTTCGTAGTCCTTGACACAAGGTGGTGCTGTAATGTAAGCTATTTAAGAAACTTCAGTAAACTGAAGTTAAATCATGTGAAGCTTTCTAGGTTCCTAGCAGCAGTCCTGCAAAGAGGAGACAGCTGATGAACAAAACTATACTTAACAACGTAAAGCTTTGCTTTCAGATTGTACATCATCTGTATACTTTGATCCATTCTGTTCATCCTTTTGCCCTGTGTTATCAAAAATGATTACGATGTAATCAATGTGAATCATGTAAAATGTTACTCGTATTATACATAAGGCAAATGTTTTGCTACAATTTTGTGGGGGACTAAGGGACAGCACCAAAACTGATGTCAGTTAAACTCCATGGGGCTCACAATTGAAGTATCTGTCATTCCCATTGCCAGAATTGCCTATTTCTCTGTTAGTTTGATGCCCTGAGGAATGCAAAGCAGAGGAAGCAGAGTTAGAATCTCCCAGTAATAGTCTGAGGTGCTGCCACTGAATTATCATTGGCTTGATCTGCAAGATTCTTAATGCATTAAATTTACAATCTCTTACAATATTGGCTTGCTATTGGTTGTTTTATAGTAGCAGACAGGAAAAAGGCTGCATGATTTGGAAAGCATCCCTTTAATAATAGTATTAAATTTTGGCAGCTTTTTACAGAGGCATTTTTTGAAGTAAGTCAAAATGTGACTCACTCTTTAGTTACTGCTGATAATGCTGTTGAGAAGTTCTATGTTTTGCTTTACCCATTATCTTTATAATTTTGAAGTGCAGAGTTTGGGTATTGCATTGTTATGTTTGCTTTTTTTTTCAGAATAACAAACCTCTGTACTCCTTTGAAGACAACTCAGATTATGTTTATGATGTGATGTGGTCTCCGACTCACCCTGCCTTGTTTGCCTGTGTGGATGGGATGGGCAGGCTTGACCTATGGAATCTCAACAATGATACTGAGGTGAGGCAGTTGGATTAACAGTCAACTGGAGCTGGAAAAGCCTTTGTATGCTTTGAAAAAAATGTTAGGAATTTACCATAGTGTTTTGGTTTGGTTTCTTGTTGTTCTTTAATATTCTGTAGTTCCTGCATAATAGATACCATTCTTTGATTATGGGGTTGTAATTCAAATGACTCCTTATCATGAATAACAGCGGTAATTAAATTGTTTTACCTGTAACAAGAGAGCAAAACATCTGTTGGTGTAACACTGATCCATGTTGTGAAAGTGATTATAGACATCCCCCAATGTGGCCTTGGCAGCCTATAGCTTAACAGCGTGAGCAAACCTGTTACCCACACACCACCATTGTTCCTATTGCCATATTACTATTGCTGTAGTAATACTGCAGTGAATTTGTAATTTGTTTCTAAACTTAGACAATTGCATGTTTGGGTTTTCTGGTGCGAGTTATAAACTTAATTATAGTATAAACCTTTTCTGGGACTTACACTTGTTAGAGGTAGGTGAGAGGAAAAACCTGACAGATACTCAGTACTTAAATTTCGCCACCTTAAAACTGCAGATAGCAGAACGAGCAGTTCCGTAGGACCATACGCCAGCCCATGTCTTCAAATTGGAATTACATGGTTCTAGACTTCGGACAGGGTTTGACCTGCCAAAGCAGCTGATGCCATCCCTGCCCTCTGTCATAATCTTTCTTGGGATCCCAGGGCTCCTCCTTGCTGCCTGACTGAATGCATGTCTATGCCTCCTGTCTCATGACAAGAGTGCAGATGTGCCTTTTGATAGAGGATGTTTGTGCTTTGGCCAAGGGACCAAATATGTGTCGGTTTTGGTCATGTCACTGGTGATGGCTTAAGGCCACTGAGAGTCTTTGAGATCTACGTACTCTGCATCAGTTGAAATATTGGGCACTCCTTTTGATACAGCACGGAGGGACTAGGTGTGTTCTGTCATCTGTAGCACGTGGAATCCTTGTGCATTTTTAGCAATGTGTTTTAAATGGATACAGGTGCCAACTGCAAGCATTACTGTGGAGGGCAACCCTGCTCTGAACCGTGTGAGATGGACACATTCGGGGAGAGAGATTGCTGTAGGTGATTCAGAGGGACAAATAGTTATATATGATGTGGGAGAGGTATGTATACCATGTATTGTGCAAAATACATTACAAAACACTGGAGTTTCTTTGACTTTTGTTTAGCAACTTGCTTTTAACTTCTTTCCCCTATGATTAGAGGAGTAAGGTTTAATTTTTATTTTCAAATTAATGTTTCCTTTTTGTGTCTATTTCAGGTATTCTAGCACAACTTTTTAGCATGCTATCTGGCAGCCAATCAAAAAGTAAAAACATTATTGTAGGGCTGGTGAAATAAGATGAAAGAGTCAACGGTTTTGTTTGTAGAGATTTTATCTTCTTTGTAACTGTGGCACATGTGAATTTTGACAATAGCTTGAGAAGTACTGAACAAAAAATTTTTGCAGTGAAGCAGTCTTGACTTCATTCCTACAGGGAAGCTGTTGCTACTGCAAGTATGTGTACTGCAGTAGTACATAACTAATTGATTGGATGACAATAGGGCATTAGTATTCCCTTTTGGAGGCAGTCTCTCAGATGGAAACGTACCATGCACGCTTGTAATAGTATCATTACATACTTAAATACAGGATTCTCAAATTCTGCTTTTATTAGTTAGAGCTTTTGATGTTCAGACTATTTTAAAAGATACACTAAATAAAGGTAAGCTTCTCCATAGGAACCTCTTCTGAACACTACTTAAGTGCTCTGCTGTTCAAAATTAACTCAGTTTTTATTTGTAGGTTTAAATAACATTCTCTTTGTCGACAGCAAATTGCCGTTCCTCGCAATGATGAGTGGACTCGATTTGGTCGAACACTGGCAGAAATAAATGCTAACAGAGCTGACGCAGAAGAGGAAGCTGCAACCCGCATACCAGCATAGATCTTTAAAAACAGGCAGCAGTGGCAGACTTGTGAATGATTTGATGCAAATCTTAAACAGTGTAATCATGTGTCAGTTCAAATAATAGCTTAGGGGAGGAGTATATGGATTCAACTATGGACTCTGAAAATGTATTAAGGTCACTGAAAATCAGATCTTGCATTGTCACTTTTTATATGTAAATTACAAGCACATTTTCGGATTTGTGTAACTTTTAATACTGTTAACTTTGACTTTGCAAGGACTGTCTTTTGCTGAAACACTAACCTGGTATAAATTTGCTATTGGCTTTCTGAAATTTCCACTTTGTAACAGTATTTCTGAAAAGTAAAAGTTCTGTTTCTAAACTAAACTTTCTATATTACACAGACTAACCTTCATTAGGTAGTAAATCTCTGAAGTATTCTTTAATTTGAACTCTTCAAATTACCCATGGATATGCATGCATATGTTCCAAGTAAGTTTCACTGTTTATATATAGATAAGCCTCAGACTCTGGTAGTGGGTAATATATGTGAATAAAAATTTGTCTGTAGTTATAAACTTATTTGATAATTGGACCTGAATTAATGAAATACATATTTAACACCAAGTTCTTCTGAATTGGTGCATTAAAAGGTGAGACTGATTCATAAATAAATATTATATGAGCACTTGTCAGCTGCCCTGACCCCTAATCTGTGTCCTTTTGGTAGTTTGAGACCAGAAACTTCCTGGAAGCTGCTGCTTTCATTTTACTACACACATCACAGCGTTGTGTTGCTTTTCTGTCCCCAACCTCCGCTTCCTACCATGGCAATCAGCCAAAAGGAAAAAGGCTACTGTTGTCAAATTTTTTCTTTTCCAAAGGATAAGGAACTAGACTTTGACTTAATTTGTATAGCATGATGACTTGCCTTCTGTTAACTACAGACTTGCTACTACTTTTATGTATTAAGTTAAAGAAAGATGTTCTCATTGCTTTTTAACATTTTTATTGAAACAAAACCTCTCAGTTGCTTGAAACAGAATGGTTGGAATTACTGTTAAAGATTAAATTTTTTGAGTATATCTTTCTTAGGACATTATAAAGTTTCCCATCAAGACTGGTTTTGGGGTGGGGGCGTGGGGTTTGGGGGTTTTTTTAGTAAATATTCTGACTTGTACTAATTGGGCACTAAACCAGTATTGATGCCTTTAACTTAGGACTCTAGGTTTATTTCTGGTATTCTTAATCTGCTACAAGCTTATTGTTTTGCCAGAAAAGCTGTTTTATATTCATAAAAGTAGGAGATAGGTTTATATTCCTTAATCAGCTTTATGTCCAAAAGTATTCTTATTTGTGTTTTAAGGTTTTTGTTTTGGTTTGTGGGTTTGTTTTTTTTCTATTTCTCCTTGTCTCAGTTCTGTTATGAGCAGCTCATAGAGACACAGGCGGCAGTAACAGCAGTCCTGTCTTCAGGAGGTTCTCTTTCAGTGGGTTTGAAAGTGAAATGTATTTAGGCTTTCATTGGTGTTGTCTTGCCAAAAGTGGCCCCCCTCTTTTCAATGCAAAGTCATGCTCTTCAGTTTGACACTTTTCTTGTACGTTTTCTTCAACCTATGACAGCAGCTATCTGTTCAAGTTGAGAGACGTGAACTATATAAAGAACAGGCACATCATGTGATGATTTCTACTCTTTAGGCACCAAGTTTTTAACAAGCAGAATATTCTGTTGTCTTGCTGGGGTTTTTTTGGGGTGTGGGGGGTATTTGTGTTGTTTTTTTTTTTAACTGAGATTGTTACTTCTCATTTAGTAGTACACTTCTTTCAGACTTATATTTTCAGAAATCCAGTAGATAATTCATTCTTTCAGTGGATTGTGGCATAAACATAAAGGTCATATGGCATTAGTTTTATGTAATTTCAACCTTTTCATAATTTTCAATTATTAAATTTCAATACGAGTCTATATTCATTACTG
>NW_009625127.1:13072-25635 GCF_000690535.1 Cariama cristata | reverse complement strand
GAGTACAGGTTAACATTAAGAGACCTGCAACATTAAGAGACCAACAGTGATGCTAGATACTGTAAATGATCATCCTGGGAGCCACACTGTCCAGTTTTGGAGCTGTAGGAAATACACATGCTGTCTTTCATTGTAAAGTCTCCTAAGGCCTTGATCAAGTCAGTCAACAAGCTGTGACTAAAATTAAATGCCAGTGGGTACCTACCATTTTTGTATCTATTTAGAAAAGCACAGAACAAAATACATAGATACAGGAGAGAGTTTCTGGGAAGCCTGTCTCTAGAAAACTGCACAGAACAGGTAATTCTATTTTTTTTTTCTGTTTAAAAATAGTAAAGACAGGAAGCCTTCTAATGGCATTATATATATATATATATATATATGCATGTTGCAGAATAGTGCTCAAACTCCCAAGTTTAATGTATTGTAACCTCTAGCTTGCTAAATGTTATTCAGCACCAGAAGAATTTGCCTCTTGCTTAGAGGCTAGAACTGAAGGAGGGCTTGTCTGTGTTTGTACTGTTCAGTTTTTAAGAAGCCATTTCTTCATAAGCTGACTAAAACTCTTCATATTGGCCTGCTCTTACCTGAGGAAGAAAATGACAGAACCTCAAATCAGTTTATACCGCTGGGATACCCTGTACACCAGGATGTTTAACCCTGAAAGAAACATGTAAAATGAAAGATTGGAGGTTGTCATATTTCCGTAAGCAAGGCTGGAAACCCACCCAGCTCTTCTCTGGCTGTATGGGTAGTGTAACTACTTTTCCTCTAAGACTGTAGAAATCTAGACTCCCCTATTTCCTCTGACATTTTTTGCATTTAAAAATTACCCCAGATAAACCTTAGGAAGAAATAGTTCAAGCTTTTCCTTTCTCCTCTCCTTTTACTTAGCATTCCACTCAACTTGATGTCTAAACAATCAGTTTTGCATATAAAAAGAATATAAAAAGTAAGTCTTTTCCAGAATAACCTAATCTTTCAATGGTAAAACAATCTAGAAATAGAATGCTTTTTTTTTTTTATAAAAAGTTTTTCATTCTGGAAAAAAGAGCACTGAGTAATAAATCCTGTAAAAAGTCTTGAGTCTGCTAATAACTGGCAAATATCTGATTGTGTTTTACATATGCTACCATGGAGATAAGATCTATTACACATTTAGTGCTACCATGTATTTCAAGGGATTTCCTTGGGACAAAGTAGTACTGCAAAATAAAATGTTGCATCTGCCCATCCAATTACTGTGTTCTCTTACACTTCTGAGCCAGCACGTTGCATTTGAATACCTTTGCTGTAACTAGCAGTGAAATGCATTGCTTCTGAGGCTATGTCCTGTGCTGCACATTCATTAAATGGGTGTATCTAATCTTTTAATCTGTGGTCTGTAATCTCGGGGTGGGGGGGGGGGAAAGCAAGGGGAGGGGGGGGGGGGGAAATCACGGTGGACAACTTTTCTGTAAACACAAAGAAGTGAACTGACTTAAGTGGTTTTAAATATTTTATTGTCGCGATTGTTAACAAAACACCTTCAAAACATTCTGTACATTTCAAACTATTTGAAACTGCAATACCCATTATATAAATGTACGTGTATAGATGCCATGATGTCTCTGTACAAAGATGTACAATATGTACAGTAACATTAAATGCAAGCTGTGCAAGGCAAAGTCTAGGTTACAGATTCATGCCACCAGTTCAAACAAGGCATAGAGCCACAGCTTCAATCAGTTCCTTGTGTGCAAATAAACAAATAAATGCAGGTATATATTAATATTAGAAAGGAGTAATTAGATTTGCAAGCTCAGTTCAGCTAGAACAACATGCAGCTGACTGGAAAGAAATACAGTACTACTCTTGTGAGCTTCTTCCACTGCATCACTTTGAAACATCTTTTCACGACTCAGCTGGTACTTTTCAGTTGAGCTGAGGTGAAGCCAGGAGACCGAAACTTTGGAAGATACAAACCAAATTTATTTTCTATACCAGCAAATGTAGCTGTAGCGAGTCTGTATCCACCTATGTGCTCAGGGTTAACAGGAGGAAGATCTGAAATTCGAGTTTTTGGGGTAGGTTCTGATCCAGAAGGTTTGCTGTTTGAAGAAAGAAAAAGAAAAAAAGCCTTTCCTTTATTTAAAGTGTTTTCTTAAGCCTGAATAACTTTATGAAATCTAGACTAAATACTTCAGGCTTTTGTCTGAGTATGGAAGACTATGAAAGCTGACCTTAATTAATTCACTTCTATGGTCAAGTAAAGTTGAGTTCAGATCACTACTTAATGGGAAATAAAGGCCAAAACTGAAGGTACATTTTTACTACTGATAGCTTTGTAAATTCTTTTAACTTCCAGTGACATGGGGAAAATGGACAAAGTATCTTGCCACCATGGAAATACAAACTAAAATAAATATGAAGTGGTTCTTTATCTCCTCATCTGTTTAGAAGTAGCATGCAAGTTTCTCTCAATTATATAAAGATGGTGGGATTTTTTGCATACTGCAATTTTAAGTACAGGTGCTCGAAGTCACTAAGTTTTAAGTGGTCCCATGCATGAAAAAAAGTAAGATTTTTTTTGTTTTTTCACTTAGCAGGTTCTTTGTGCAAGCTAAAAAGCAAATATTTGACTTACAGGCCTCCAAAATCAACATAAAACCATCTCTGCAGAAGTTCATAAGTGACCAAAGTAACGCCAAACTGGGGTGAAGATCTGAACACACGAGCTGTTAAACATTACAAATCACCGTGTCAAACAAAGAAAAGAATTTCTCAGGAGAGAAGCTAAACATTTTTAACAAGATGTTATGCTTTTCAGAATCAGACCTTGTAAATACTGCTCTAATTTGAGTCCTTAACAAACCAAGTGCTAATTTGTAGATTCGGGGGTCAGCCTTACTATTCAGAGTGCATTTCTCACCTCCAGCTCCCTTCCAAAAAGCCGAAGGGCCTTCTTCCCTTAGAATCTTTCCAAAGCAGTCAATAACTCCACTGTATGTTGTCTGACCAGCGCGAGCTGCCACTTGCAGTCTTGTCTTGATGACATCAGCAGGGGTTACCAAAGAAGCAGCAGGCACACCTTTTAGAAGAAAACCACATTTAATTTGCACAAGGAGTCTTGTAAAAGATGAAACACTTCTAACTGAAAAATACAACTGCAAACTTTAATGTTTTTTGCAAGGATTAGACATTACTAAAAATGCAAGTTCTTACACTTGATGCTAATATAAACTGTTGTGCTCGGTATTGTTTTGAGTTTATCCTGAATTTAAAGGCTATAACTGATAGTAAAGAAAATAATAAACTATCAACAGCAATCTTCTAGTGGTCTGTCATTAATAGTAGTTTCAAAAAGAAAAGAAGAGAGGCATTTTTAAATTCAGACGTATGTTATATATGTAATAAGAGATATCCATGATAAAAATTAATTGTGCAACCTTACTGTATTTGTTAATACTCTACAACATATTTTGCAAATTACATAGATGATTGATTTAGGAACTTGAATCCTACACATCCATTTGTTAAAGGTGTTAGTAAGAAAACTACTACTTAAAACACCTATTCTACAGAAATATGTCTGTACTGCTGTTCGGACTGTTCTGTAGGAGAAGAGATGCTGCTTACTTCAATAGGCAAGCCACAAAAAGACTGAGGACAATGAAGGTGTTTTACAAGACTGCTTAGTACCAACAGCATGATATTAGCCAACAGCGATGGAAGAACAAATCTCCAGTGCCAAGGCACCACTCTCAGCTTTCTAGTCAAAGGAAAGGAGAACATTTTCAGAAATGTACTCCACAGTATGTAACTGTGTTATCTGAGATATTACTGAATACTTCTGAATACCGTAAAAATGTCATCCTCTTAAAAAGAAAGAGGAACCATCTTCTGACTTAGAATTTTGAAAATCATTTTGACTTCTGTTGAACTTTTACAATTGGTTAATATTGAACTAAAAATTTAATGAGTCACTGATTTGCATAGGTGATCGTAAACTCTGTTACTGATCAGTTCAGGAGGTTTTAAAGGAAAACAGAAGCAATGTAGTTAAGCCTACAAGCATACACTAATAGCAACCACATGCAGATTTTCCTTTACAGTAGGTTCAGACTGTATTCTTCCCTGCTGCGCATGCGTAACAGGAACAGATCGAGCAATCAGGAATTTGAAAGCTGCAGTTCAGAAAGGCAGATTCCTGTACACGCTACAAAACCAGGCCTACAAGATTTACACACATTTTCAATAGGGTTCATCACTTCGTATGAGTGACCCAGAAACACTAATCGAACAAATGAAGAGAAGCTGTGACATTTGCAATCTAAAAATAAAACCAGGGTGTCCTTATATGAGATACAAGTTAAATAATACTATTGATACATGCTTCTATGAGTACAGTAAGCTAAATAATTATTCTCAAGTAACGCAGAGCTACCAGAAATGAAAAAAAGACTACAAATCTGTTACGAGTTTCCTAGCTGGTCTCTCCCTTCCCTCTGGCAAAGAGCAGGTGCAGCCAAGCTCTGTATCAAGTCCAATACGGGACACTGTTCTTTACAGACAGGCGGCTCATGACTGATAAATATGTAGTGATTCCTTACGACTGACAAGTAACAAAAGGTCTGTTCAGCCCAGCGATGTTTCCAAACTGCACAGATTCCAACACTGAATCGTTCACAATTGACAGGCTGCAGATACCTGGTTTTCATCCGAGTGATCTAATCCTTCGCAGTGCTGAATCTGGCCATCTGTATCTGTATTTTTAAATATCCACCACTACAGTTCCTACTTTATACCACTTGCCATTTAGTAAAAACCACTTGTTATCATCACATCTGTGTATTCTCTTTATACTAAACATTTTTGAGAAGGCTTAAAATATTTTGAATTTCAGAGTATGATACTTTAACTTCAGCTTCTTTACAAACTAACGCCCTATTTTTAGCGATTACATTTGAACAAAGTTTCTTCTCAGTTATTCAGGAATCCAAAACTAGGTAAGTCATTTTCTTCTTAGCTCTTATGATCTCTCATTTTATGTTCATCAAAGATTCAAATTAGCCTTCAACTCTGAGAGCACAGTAACAAGTAAAACCCCATTGAGACAGACAGATCAAATTTGACTACAAGTTGCTGAGCTGCATTATGCTGTTTATCCACATTATGCAAATGTAATTAGCTCTCATCAAAATTACATCGCCTCCCACTAAGGATAACAGTGATCAAATTTAGATTAAATCAGATACAATGGTACAGTACCCTTCCTTTATATGGGACTACTGAATGAATATTAAATATTACTCACTAAAAGAAAAAAAAAAATTACTTCTAGAAAACATTCTGCAAAATTACCTGCAATGGCTCCAGCTATAAGGAGATTAAGCCCTCCCACATGGCCATTTTCATCAGCAAGCATCAGTTTACTATGAGCATAAACAGGAAAGTAGATTGCAGAAAAGGGAATGTCTCTGAGGAAACATGCTTTGGCACCCTGTCACACAGAAAAGAAACATAATACAAATGAATTTTGTAAATAAGGTTAAAATTGAGACCCAGCAAGCAGCTTGAGCCCAGGAAGTACCAATTCTTTCCACCTACCAGGTAAATAACACAGAACATAAAATGTCTCAGGAAACAGAAGATGTAGGGTTGAACTTGAAAAAAGAATAAAGCACATCTAAAGTAAGTTTCTAGAAGGAAGATTCGAGGTTCATGTCTAATTTCGGTAAGCGAAATGTGACATCAATCCTGACATCAGTACCTAGGATAAGTAACTTTTACATATGATGTGTCCAAATTCAATGAAGAAAGTAACAAAGGTCCGTCCTTATGTCTTGCTGACAACAACCCACCACCACGGAAGCAGCAAGACAAGTCCCTGCATGCCATTTTTGACACCAAACACAAAAGCACTACTAACACATGAGCAAGGACTGCAAGACCTCATACTGATCTCCACTGATCATCAGCTGGTTGACTGAAGAAGCTGCACTGGAAGCTGAGCATAAAGAGGGAAACCACCACAAAATGCGAGCTGTTTAGTAAGGGGAAGATACAGGGAGACAATCTAGTAGCCTGTGATAATACTGCAAGGAGTAGTCCCTGGCCACAAACATGCATTAAAGAGTTCCTTAACAGAACTTTGCATGCTGTAAAAATAGTGAAGTACTCGTAACAAAACATATCTAATCTTCTTTTACTAACTTCAGTCATCGGTCTGTTACCAACTAAAATAACTCCTTCTGTACAAAGTTCAAATAAGCCCTTCTATGTCCAAAAAATCTCATGTGCATACCCTGAAAGCATGCACATCACAAAACCACCACTCTGCCCCAATACCCAGCTGCTATACTCCAAGCCAGCAGTCTCCACACAAGGCACCTACCTGAGGCCAGTCACCCAGTAGTTTTATTAACAGACAGTACACATTACAAACCTACGTGGCTTAAGCAGACTTGATAGAGAGAAACTCATTCCTTCAATTATTTTCATGCAGATACTTTATGCTCTAAAATGAGTTCTTACAGTTATTCACAAATGATAATGCAATTCTAAAGAGCAGCAGAATTTTTAGTAAGCTCGATTGTTTAATTACTGCGAACAGAAATGGTAATTTTGTCCCATGTACGAGAACACTTGTGATCTTTAGGAAATGTAATGGTCAGGAATCTCATCTACCAAATTCAAAACAAAAGCTTCAGCTCTAAAAGTAAATTTGCACATTTTTATAGTATTATTGCAGGTCTATGGGCAAATCATGTAAAACAATGTTTTGTAAGTGCACAGCTAATACAGCTGCTGAATTTACGCATTACCCCTTGCACCGGCAGAAGATACAGGAAGAAATACTCTTCCTTGTTTAAGAAAACTAATAGCTTCTGCTCCATTACATCTGATCTGTAATGACGGTAGTAAGTATACCTGCAGGGAAGGAATCTGTTGACTGGCATTCTGCTGAAGTATAGCATAGTACCGGCTTTTTTTTAGTGGAATTTGTTATTGACAAATCCCACCACTTAACTTCTTAAAAATCTGAATCCTACTAAACTCCACTACTGTTTCACTGCTATCAAACTATTAAGACAAAGAGAATATCCTGCTGTAAAGATAACAATAGAGATAACAGACATTCAAAATAAACATAAGAAAAATACACAGGGAAAGCTAAAGAAACTTTTCACAAAACCCCACCAAATGAAAAGATCAGTGCCAGAAGCCAGCAGGTCTGCAATACAGGACTCCCTGGAGCTTAGCATAAAAGCCCAAAGGATAGAATGGGGGAGTATTTTTTTGTATCCCACTGCCATTAATATAGAAGTGGGTTTTCTTCAGTTTTCCACTGTGGGGCTGCCCTGCAGGAAGAGATTGGTTTTAAATTCAAAAGATGTCTTTGTTTTTAACAGTTTTTCTTTCAACAATGTAAAAGTTTAGCATAAAACATAAAACGATGAAACCACTCAAAGCAGAAATACATACCTTATAAAGACCGAGAAGGCCTAAATCTTTTATAACAGAGAGGGCACTGACTCTGGGTCCTGTAGTAATTTCTCCTGCTACCTGCAACCGAATCTTTACAATCTCCAGGGGATTAGTGAAGATGACCTGGGAAGCTCCTGCCTGCAAACCCAAAGAAAAAGAAAGTAAATTGCATTACTAGAGCACATGTCAACAGATGAATTTTTGCAAGGTGCTGAGTGCCTTCACTCCTCACTGCACTGGCTGATATTCTCATGTGAAAATATGAGAGGTATTCAATAAAGCACCTGTATGGAAGTTAACAGCCCCGAATCAGAAATCATGGGTTTGTACAAAATAAATTTCTACATTTATATGTTTATAGTCCTCAGAGGTGGATTAATTCAGTTTGTCTCTGCTTTTCTCCTTGACGTCACTTTCTAGAAGTCATGGCTGTGTTTAAAAGTTTATCAGATATTACACAAAATACTAAACTAAAATAATCATTAGACTTGTGCTACTAGAGCATCAAATGCATATAAAGAAGATCTTCTGTTTATTCAGTAATAATCCGTTACCAATTTGCATTTAGTGGTAATGCTGTTTAAAAGGTAAATTTGCATTTAATGGGGCAATTTTAAATTACTAGAAAAGGTGTCTGGAGTTTTGTTTAGCAGCCTTTAATTGTCCTAAGTGGAAACAAAATATAAAATTTAAATAGGAAGAGTAACATTTCAAAATATGATACCAGATAGAAACAGGAGTTGTATCTTTCTCCGAGCTGAACATGACAGGAAATATTCTGTCAGCAGTGCTGAAGGATTATCCTGCAAACCTCTTAGCAATAGTGTTGCAGAGCTGCTTCAGGTTCTGCACTTCGACCAAAGACTTTCAAAGAACTATGTTTCAGATTTGAGAGAGATTCAACCTGACAGTTCAATTTCAGAAGCATACAAACCTATTTTAGATGACATTTAGATTTCTCCCTGGTTTGCTGCAGGTACTATACCATTCACTTCTGGAGAAGTGTGTGGTTCATCACAAAACTGCTAAATTTTGCTAAGCTTTCTTTTCCCCTCTCTTCCTAAGCCACCTTTTTTCATTTAAAAACTAAAACCACTTCCTTAAAATTTATAGCATATAACCACTTGAATGTATTTAAAGCCAACTTTAAAAAGCATTTCTTCCACAATCTAAAAGCTCCTCTTAATCCTGATCTATTCCTCCAACCCATCAAATTTTAGTGAAGGAAAAAAATGCAGAACATCTGCAATTAAAGCTTTTTTCCACTTCTAAATTGCCCAGGAAATAAACTCTCTTTGTGATGCTGGGGGTGTGTGTGTGTGAAATAAAATCAATAAGCACCTCCTGGACACCACGCACAGCGTTCTCTGCAAATTGATTCAGAACTAATGAACGCTAATCCTTTCTGCCTATAGCACAATCTTCCTCTCTCCAGCAGCAGGAAGAATAAACTTGAGATTAGCCCTGAAGCATGCCTTAGAAGTTGGTGACTTGAATTATTCTAGACTAGAGACAACAGAGCATTGCAAACCTCAACAGTTCTTACTGAGAATGACCAAGCACTCGCGTATCTTTGGGATGGGGGGCATGAGGCATCAAAATCTCCACTGATCAAGCATCCAATACTTCACTGAACCTATACTGAGCACACTGTCATCCTTTTATTGCAAGCCCCATTAATTACTTCACTCAATATTGACATTTAAAATCATCATCGTTATGGCTTTACTAAAGGCCTTGACCCAAACAGGGGGAGATCAACCCCTGCTTTTGATTAATCATCTCCACTGTAGTAGTTACTGTCTTTAACATTTCCCACTCAAATAATTAGTCTATGTTGTTAATCTTTGTTTAATTCCCTCACTTCCTCCCCTCTTTGAAAGAAAAAAATCAAAGCCTACGTTTTTGTGGACTTTTACTGCAACCATCAGGAAGATCACTAGAAGCCCCAGACCAGTCAAATTGATCCCATCTTCTCTGTTCCTTGGACTTACTGCATTGTGTTTACTCAGTTACCTGACACCACTCTGGTCCAAAGCCATTCTTCCGACTCTCTTTACTTCTCACCTCACCTTTTCCTTCCCAGTTCATACACACCTATGCATGCAAGATGAAATGGCTGTCCTGCTAGGCATAGTTCCAATCTAATTAAAATTTATAGAACTTGCATCTGGCAAGTTCTGTTAAACAATAACCAATATTTTTGTTTGCATTGCATTAAACAGAAAACCTATTTCAAATTTCCCTACATCATTTTTAAAAATAATGTTGGTAGATAAAACATTAAGCAGAATGCTGTTACGTAACACAATGCACCACACAAAAAATGCAAATAACTTCAAATTTAGACACTAAGCTAGAAACTCACTCCTTATAGACAATTACCAGCTACCTGACTATTAAATATGCATTCTTTGTTTACATTTATGTGAAATTCCATTTTTTATTTTTAATGTTATAAATTAGCACATCCTGCAGAGAAGCCAAAATAACTCTTCCTATTTGCCTAACACCCACCATAGAAACACAAATAGGCCAATTCATAAACATTTCTATTTTCTACCTTGAATTCAATCTTCCTGCAATTAACATTCTCCTCTCGTAGGTGCACAACTGCCTACTTTTCTGCTAAAATCAGCAACAGCTCTCTTCTGATACAGAAATGAAAAGAGAAGACTATAAACACAACACACGTTAAAAATTTAGTCGCAATAATAATTAAATATATAATGTTACAAATTGTATATAGTTAATACAGAATTATCTATTACAACAATATTAATATTACAATATGACCTGATGATCAGGTTATTAAGCAAAATAAAATATAAGCCCTAACATATGCTTATATTATCAGTAGAAAGCCATTTGAAAAGCTCTTTAATTACATTAACACACTGCACATTGAGTATTTACAGTATTGACAAACTCCTCAATAGGCAGCTTTCTCAAAAAGAGCTGTAACTGTCAAGATACCCAGTTAAATACTCCCTATTAGCAATATGTACTTCTATCCAAGTCTTGACTTTTCACACTGTTATACTTGGAGCTTGGCAAACTTTTCTGCACAGCAGTGATTTGATTCATATGAAGAGGAGCACTGAATTCACTGGAGTTGCATGAATGAGTTAGGTCCTTAGACATATCATAAGTACAGAGAAGACAAGCATTGACTTTAATACAGAACATGTAACAAGAAAACTCACTTTTTCATCGTGTATTTTTTAAAAAATGAATGCGAGGGTTGTTTTTTGTTTGTTTGTCTTTTCTTTTTAAGTAAAGGGTTGCCTATCCATCTGACGAAGAATGTGTGAGGTGGAAGAAAGTGCTGCCTGGGGACCAGAGGAAGAGCATGCCCCAGAAGAGCATGCAGAGGAGAATGACACAAAGGATCTCCAAATAAAAATGAACTGGCAGCGTGCAAGGTTGCAATACAAATCTCTGTGCTTCTGTGCAAATCATTGGCAATCATCGTCATTGTCTTTCAAAGTATCTTACTTCAGCTGTCAGCTATGTATGTTAAATACACATGCACATGTATATACACACAGAGGTATACATTGCAGTCCTTGAATTTCTTTTGGAGAAGGTGCACTAAATCGAGATTTTCCCCCCATAAAAACCACTCTTCACACATAAATTACAACAGACACTTTAAAAAAGGTTGACAAATTTGTTTCTGAATGGAGGTTATTCATACACATCAAAAATACCAGTAATAAAAGCTTCTACTTAACCTTAATGTCATGTAAAATAACTCTACAAGGAGCAAATAAAGGAACTAAATCTGACAGCAAAGGTTATGAGAGAAAAGATGTAGTTTGAGATCCCACAGCAAACGCCCCATGACATGCCAAAGGCTGAAGGAAATACACAAATGACCCTGCAACACGAGACCTCTTGCCCTTTCCAATTCCACCCGAGAGGCATATGCTACAAAGGGGGAGAGGCCTATTTCAAGCCCTTCCTTCCTTCCTTTTTGAAACCACCATGTCCTGGACCACAACTATGTCCCATACAAGCAGCTAAAATAAGATGTTACTTAAAACAGTCTGGTTTAAAAACATCAAAGGAACTTGCTCTTCTTTCTCAAGGCAAAGCTGGCATTCTTCATGCACCTACAGTAAGCTTACTGTCTCTTTTACTAAACCATACTTTTCTCCCTAACTTTAAATGTCCACAACAGAGATCAAGATAAAGCAGCAAAGTTTAATTCTGCTTCTAACTTTATCTTAAAAATTTTGAATGAAAAGTAGTCTGACAGCTATAATTCTGTATTTTTGTGTTTGTTAATAAAACTAGTAGCATTTCAAATTATTATTTCAAAAAGAAATATCTGACACATCTCTATTTGCCTGATAAGCCTATATACGTTTGTGTGTATGTATGTATATATGTATAAAAATTATTTTTACAAGTATACCAAAATATTAGACTAAATGTTAGATTTAATGTTTAAATATATAAAAGTTTTTAAATCAGTGCTAAATTTGGACCTCTATGTGTATGCACGTGCAAACACACACACACACACCCCCAACCCCTAATCATCAACAGATGCATTGCCTACACCTCTAAGAAGGGTTCTCAGACCCTTTCTGCCTGGCACCCTACATCCTCTTCCTGCCTGCAGCACAAATCGGAAACGTCTTTCTGATGAAACAGGATTCATCCATTCAAAATGCTAAGCACCACGCACATCACATTGATGGGAATAATCCATTTCTTCCTGTATAACTCAGGAATTACAGCTTAAAATCACAGCATCTTTGTCTACTGTAACAGTACTTATGAATCATTTACATAGTGTTAGATGTCTACTTCAACATCAGTTCTCAACTGAGGATGAACAGTTGCCCTACAGCACCTTGCCCTTCACGATGTACTCACATGTGTCAGGCGTGTAAGTTCCTTGGAGAAGCACTGTCCGTATCAGGTATGCACTCTCTGCTTCCCCAGCTGCTGTCAGGATACAGGAAAGCATTGCCAAATCCTCACTCGGTCTCCCCACAACTCAAAGCTAACAGTAGCTGAAAACTCCAAAGGCAGAAATGCAGGCTAATCACTGAATTACAATGAAATGTAATTCAATT
>NW_009625127.1:11681-13041 GCF_000690535.1 Cariama cristata | reverse complement strand
AGGGAAAGAAATTGTTTGCTCTGAACATGCGTAAGTGTGGATAGTGTTGTTGACGATTAACAAACCAGCATATTCTCGGGCAGGCAGGAAGATGGGATATCAGTTTCATCCATAAGGGACCAGAGCCCCTTCATTGATGGGTATGACCTGACCACAGTAACTAAGCTGGCCCATGTAGCTGTTCTGCAGTTTTCAAGTACAGCTACAGCTTGGCAGCAGCTGGGAATATTTGGGCTCCGGCAGAGCAGACCCTACACTTCCCAATGACATTTACATTGCCCAGCGGCTTGCAGGTAGGACTCAAGGAGCACAGGGCATGGGCTGCCTGCGGGAGGTCCCTGCCCTGCAGTAAGGAAGGAAAGACAACAGACAGGCAGCTGACCATAGGAACAGGCCCCTCTATGCACAGGGGTCTTTGTTAAGGGCTACGAGAATGAACACCTTTCCTCTCACTGGGAACAGGAGTTTATTCCATAACCTTACAGGAGTTGAGAATAATTGGAGCCTAAGAAATAAGATTTTGGCCAAAGAGATCCAGCCTCTCGGAGTTAGTGTTTCTGGAGGAGGCACATGTCTGTGGGGAGCCCCTCTGCTGGATGGTATAGCACTTCTTGCAGACATCCAGAGCTGAGGATACTGAACAGCCTACACAGGTCCTCTTGAATCACTACTGTGTCAATGTCAAATGTTTCAGCTGTCCTCACATGTGGGTCTTAGAAGACACCATACACAGGCTTTGATATGGCACTGCCATCCAGAGAGGAGAATTTGCTAGGTCTGCTGGAGCCTTTCCCAAGCTGTCTCCACTTCCTCACAAGAATTTTTTCAGTTCCCACTTGAGGACTGTAGTGTGTACAATGTAGTGTGTACAAGAGGGTGGGCCTTCAAAGGTCAGGAAGGCCTCCGCTGCAAACTCTACAAAATGGCTGAAAAAATGGCTTGCTCATCTTGCTTGTCCACTACCAGTTCCATACCAGAAATGATGAAAAGGTGTGTTATTCCTGTTAATCAGGAGAAGGTTCAACACTAAACACAGGCAAGTGATGGTCAGAGGCAGTAATAAGTCCATCTCCGAGAACTACATAGGGGCCTAATGCTGTTCCTTCTGATGTTATGACAAGGTAAAATGCATGTTCTGAATTTAGCCTGTATTTATAGTGGACTATTAGCAAAATATTCAAGTGTTGAACAATAAAGCAAGCCACAAAAAACAAGCTACCCAAATCCAGATGCCAAAAGTAATTTTGGCATACATAAAACCCAAACAATCCCACAGTAACCAATCATTTTGTACTAGCAGAGAGAGAAGGTATAGAATAAAGGGGAAAAAAGAAGATAGTATCACCCAAACAGAAAGTCT
>NW_009625127.1:0-11650 GCF_000690535.1 Cariama cristata | reverse complement strand
CCCTACACGTAGAAATGGACTAAGCTTACTTGTGGCACTTTCTTGGATGTAACTGTTGGTTATGTCTCTTAATATTTTGTAGAAAAACAGTACACAGTGAACACCAGAAGTGCGAAGATCAACACTATTTCCAAGCAAGTCAACATAGAAAAGAGCTGTCACAATGAGGATGAAAAGGGCTGAGAATGAGAAAAAGAAAGACTTGCCACTGCTTTAGTCAATTCATACTTTCAGACTTTTAGAATAAACTTCATAGGCTTGCTAATAAAGATTCTGGTATTTACGAAGAAGCGAAATTGCTAAAGTGGAACTAAGCAGCAGTACAGACAAAAAAGTCATCAACTGGTAAGATATCAGATGATCCAGAGGAGGTCACAAAGAAATGAACATCCCTGAGATTGCTAAACTGTGGCCAACTCCTCTCCTACAGAGGCCAACTTTGTTTAAAATTCTCCCAGATTGACTGAGATAATACTTATCTTGAAAAAGGAGATGAGAATATCAGCTAAGACAGTCAGCTGTCTGGGTTGTGTTTGGACAGATCATAAATCTGCTCAGCTTCACAGAAAGCTTATCTGAAACTCAAGTTTCTCCCCAATTTTTGCATGTTCATGACAGTAAGACAATAAAGTTATTTTGACAAAGGAGTATCTATCAGGAAGTGGAAAAGCCCCTAATGTAGCTCGGGTTTAATATTATACATTTCAGTACAAAAGAATGTAAAATAATAAAACTGATTATCAGATGTTTGATTTTAATTATTAAGCACAACACAGAGAAAAACACTAATGAATTATATTAACTTCTGTTATAAATGACCTGTATGTGCTTTCTCTGTTATTGAGCTTTCCAGAAAAAGGTTAGTCTTTTGCTAGCTATACATCACAGCTGCTTTCTCACATTTCTCAGAAAATAAACTTTGTACTCTGACAGGTGAAGACTCAAGCATGTACCAGGCTGCCAAATTCAATCAGCCAGAACTATAAGCAGCCTCCCTTCAGGGCTGCTTCTTTGAATTAAAAGTTTGCAGAGGTCAACAACCTTTCTGCCCCAGGTTTTGTTGTAAGCTGAGGAGGTTTTATACCAGCCTGTCAGCCTACTCAACTGGAAGTTATTAGTGTTCTCCGCTACAAAAGAAACTTAACTCAAGCTTTAAACATTTTATAGGGTTAACAACTGCTGGGGAATCCCACGAATGAAATTAGCCAATGTGCAAAACCAAAAGAAATCTATCAGCAATATTCAAACCACTTAACAGATTGGTAAAAGATCCACTGAATTACAGCCCTCAGTCTCAATGAAAACATAGTTTGTTTTTGAACTGTATTTAGATGATGGATGTAGTTAGCATCTGGAGCAACGTAGTCACATTTTATATGAAGTTATTTAAACAGAAAATCCACTCATACCTGTTACCTGAAAGGTAAGACTACATCGCTCAGTTTTTCCACATTTTCATGCACAGAAAAATATTACATACAGCAAGTTGAAGAGTGTATTTCTTTTCCTTCTTAAAATCTTCAGCAAGAAATAGATGTTTGAAACTGTTCTAGCCCCGCCCTGCCCCCCCCCCCCTTAGGAAACTCAAACATGATCTCTATAATCCACTCTCAGGGAGTACCTGTATCTTCCCAAATTAACAATGAACGCCAACCCAAGCAAAAGTATGGAAAGGGAGAAAAGGCACCATCTCTAGCCTTTTCTGAATAAAACTACTGCTGGAACTGAAAGTTAGAAACTGGGCCAAAAGAAGTTGTTCAAGCATGTAAATCCAAGGGAACTCAACTCAGAAGTACGCAAAGCTTTCCAAACAGAGAAAGTACTTTCTTTAGTTCTTGTGACGGAGAAAAAAAGAATAGTTCTGTTCAAATCAACAAAGCACACCCATTAACTGTCATTCCAACTATACTGCACGTGACTGAGAATCAATTTTTCCTAGGAATACAGGACTGATACTTACACAGCCTCCAGCAAGGATCTCTGCAGGGAGTGGAATGGAACCATCTTTCTTAGTAAATTTGTCTCTGACAAAGTCATTAACCTAATAAAGATACAATACATTACATACAATTTTAAGTTATTTTTCTTCCTTATTAACATATATCAAGTACATATGGTTACAGATATATTAGAGTGCTTGTAAGCGGTCATCTTTCACACATTTTAGGAACTAAATCCTGTGTATGTTAACAAACAAAAGGATGGCAGAAAAAAAAAAAAAAGATACGTACAGTTAGCTTAATAGCCTTTTCTGGAGCAACACCTATCAGCTGTGGTAACAAGCCTATAGAAACAAAGACATCATAAGGCAACATTATCTTCCTAGTAGAGAAACTAGCATTTTATAAGAGCTCTACAGAAATGCCTTTCTGCACATAGGATATCCTTTGAGGTAGATGGCATTTAAACATGTGATGCTGCTAGAACACTGCATATTCATACCAATACAATTTTATATTAAGATTTCTGTTGAAAATGGTAATGAAAAGGGTGACCAGATCTGCCTTCCACAACCAAGCCAAGCCTGATGCTGTTGCTGTACAGAAGGAAAAAAAAGAGTAAAGACTGAACATGCACCTTGGATAAGTCTACTACGTAAGAATTCATTTGACTTTTTTAGCCCCTTAATATCATTTTCCCCATAAAGGTTGCAATTACTTTTTAAAACAGGAGAGTAATTGTGAGATACACACATGACTATGATAAATTATCAACTCACTTCTACCTGACTCACTAACCTGAGTTTTCTGAAGGCTCCAGTCAACTAAGGATATAAAGGATTTTCTCTTGTTCAGTCCAACATGGTAGCATGAACTTCTTTAAACCCTATTACTATTAAGTATTTTTTATCTCAGCAAGAGGAAGCATTAGTGGACAGAAACAGATTTTGAAAAGTCCCTTGCTCCTGGAAAATAGCTACTATCAGAAAGAACTGCCATTTGACAAAAGCACACACACTTTTCTAGGAACTAATAGGTTTAAGAAAAAAATCAGTAGATGGCAGTCTTAACTTCCTAACATACAAGTCTATAACAGCGTCTACTATTTTTAAATCCATATGTATAGATTATAAAACTTAAAAGACTTCTTTTTATTAGAAGTGGTCACTTCCTAATGTTATTCCATGGTTATGGAACATCAGTTTGTCAAAAGTGTTTGCCAGTTAACTAACAAAAAAATCCCATGCTAATTATATCTGTATCGATGGAGCTTTCCACTATCCATTAAGTGAAAAGAATAATAGTTAAAAATTAATTTAAAATGTTCAAATTCCTAAAGTACTCAGCCTGCATAATTTTTATACTACTTCCTTAAAAGGAAGCCCCGAGCAAATGTACCTAAATAGAAAGTGCAGCAGTTAATATATGCAGTGTAGTGTTTTCTTCCAACATAGTATTTTCTGTGTGATTTACAGACTTACTATGCTGACGAAAGGTAGTTATTAAATACAAAGAAAGGTTGACAATAACAAAAGGAAATGCTGCCCTCCCAGCCTGAATCTCTGATCCACCATGAAAAGAAAATCCAGCTCTGCAGTGCCTACGCTTTAAAAACCCAAAACTACCAGACAAAACACCACAAGACAATTCCCCCCCCCGCCCCCCTCAACTCCCTTTTATGCAGCTGAACTCCTTGGGCGCACTCCTTCAGTGTGCCAGAGAAACCAGGACCCTGCACAGTCTAGTGAGGGACCTCAGAAAATACTTCATTAGTTCTGAAGTTGGATGCCAGGATTCAAAAGTGTCATTATTTTCTTGACCAAAAATTGTAAGGTTTTTTTTTTAAATATGAACTTTCCACTATGCATTCAGTTCTATTTTTTAAGCTGCAGTAAATATTATATTACAATACAATTAGGATAATCCAGCTCAGGAATATAAGAACCCAGTAAGAGACCCACAGTCAACTGCATAAATGTTTCTGTTGTTTAGTTTAATCTGCTTCCACAGACCACCTAATTCTATGAGTCCAAGATCTTAGTAACATGTTGACCATTAAATGCAATATTTTCAAACAAATACATGAACTTCTTACACTAAATAATCTTAAAGACAATTATTAGACTATCAAAAAGTTTAAGAAACTGACATTCTTTCAAACAAGGACATTTTTTCTCAAGTGTAAAGCATTGCTTTTAACTCATCAATGGAATCATCCTTGACTTCAAAGTGTTTGAGAAAGGTTACAAAACAAAAATAAATATAACAAATGATCAGTTTTAGAAGCTGCTGTGCAAAACCATGCAGACTGGGGGGAGGCAGGAAGAGAAAGAAAACAATACTGTAGAATGGCACTGTAGAAATAGTCTCATAAATGTAACTCAAGGAGTATTTGCTTTTGTGAAAGATCTATCAACAAAAAAAAAAAAACAAACCCACAATTTACCAGTAAGACATAATTTATGGAGATTATAGCTATTTCATTAACATTTTCAGTGATATATTCCTCCCTCTACTCACTTGCATAGCAAAATCCTGCAAGACTACAAAAAAACTCTTTAGCCAGAATCCACAGACTTTCACATGCAAAAACTTCTCAGATACTGTCCTTAAAGGACACTGTCCAGTGTCTTCATTGACAGAACACACTGTAAAGCAGAAAAAAAGGCTGTGGCCATCACAGGAGAGGGTCTTTGCTCCAACTAAAAGAAAAGTGCGCCAATTAATAAATACCTTACTGATCCTTATGAAAATTGTGAACTTCATTAAGTTATGTGAAATGACATTCAAAAATAAAGAATTCAGCTAAATACTGATTTCAGAAGACTGGTTAGCATGTACCTTCTATGCAAGTCACCTTATTGACGTAATGATAAAAACCCTTTCAGAATCTTCTCCTAAACTAAAACAAGATATAAGATAGCTTTCAGTCTGATAAAACTGGTAAAAAGCTGCTTTGAAGTCTTAATCTGTATTTTAGAGGAGGTTTTTTTCTTTTTTTAAATTACAACTTTCATGAGTTCCACTGTTGATATTTTAAAGTAAAATAGAGCAACACAATACAACAAACAGCAGGATGCAATTTCTTGTCCACAGGATAAAATCATAAAACAAGTCCCACTACCTGCAAAAGTATGAAGCATAAGATCTGGCATCCAGTTTAACAGGTACATTTCAAAATGACTGTCTTTTGTCTCTTAACAAAAAAATATTTGCAGTAAAATGGCTTTTTATTCCTTAGATGCTAATCTGCTCCTGATGTCTGTCCCCAGCCAAAAGTTACAATCCTCAATTTGCGAGATAACAATCATGTCCACAACACTGACACCCCAGAAATTAGGACTTTAAACAACCTAAGCAGCAAGGAGCAAATCAGTAACAACAAAAACATGCCTAGTTTTTCCCAGTAGTTTTTTATGATGAACAGTCCTCAAGGGAAGATAAATATTGAGCTCTATGAAATGGAAGCAAAATTGTACACAGTATCAAGTTTCCTGGTTTTCCCATAAGAAACTAGCTGTTGAGGTATAAAAAAAAACAAAACAAAACAAAGGGGCAGAAAATCCCCGACTTGATATATCTATTTTTATTCACTTACCTCTGTAAAGACCAAAAAAGCCTTCAAAACGCAAAACCTTTTTAAAGCAGTCAAAGCTGTTTTTGTACATCAACTCTCCTACGACTGAACCAGAGGAGCGTTGATTCTGCATACGAGTTTTCACCAGGTCTATGGGATATACCGCAGTAGCACCAACAGCTGTAAGAAACCATTTGGAGTATTATTTCTGCAACATCATTGTTGGTATAGTATACAATTATTATGATGATTTTCATCTCAAGGAGAATGGATTACACTATTACATAAAACAAGGTGTGTAGAACAAAGAAAACCAATCTGAATTACCAGTAAGGAAATTCGTTACTGGAGTGGAGTTTCAGAGGACTGTGGAGGGATACTAGAACAGAAGAGATAAGGAAAGAAAGGGAATGGTACAACCAAAAGTGGTTCCTCCCCTCCAGTTCTTCATGTGTATAACCAAGAAATGCACCTTAGTGAAACCAAGTAGTCTGGCAAAGACAGTGTTAAACTAACCCAAGCTTGAAACCAGAAACATTACTCACCTCCAGCAATTGAGCCCAAAGTGAACCTGTAAGCTGACTCAGCTACCTGGAGCCAGATAGGTCTGCTTAACTCTCCAAAAGATTGCTGTGTGTGCAAAAGAAAAGAAAAGAAAAGAAAAGAAAAGAAAAGCCTCAAAATCTGAATGGGAAAACAAGGATGCCTAAGAGTTGGCTTTTAAAACATTACATAAAGAAGCTGATAAAAATCAGTAGCTTTATGTTAAGGAAGGAAAAAAAAAATTCTATATAACTTCCATTATGCCTAAGGAATGAAGCACATTAGAGAAGAACTTATATTATGCAGTGTAACTTGTCTGGGCTATGTAAGTGGCCAAGATATTAACTGTTAAATTCCATATTAAAGCACATACTAAAGCCCATCTCCCAAACACAAACCTGTTTTTCTTAAGAGCACCCTGTATCATTAGCAGATGTGCTCCTGACAGCACAGCTGGAATGTATACAGACCACAGACTGCTACAAGAGGCTTTTCTCTGATGCACACTATGAATCCTTCACAAAGATTATCACATGCACAGTGACAGCTAACTCACCAAGGTTACTTAACTAAGTTATGTTCAGCTTACTGAAGCTCTGAAAAGTGGAACACCCACAGAAAGACAGCATGTACCTCAGTGTAAACTGCTCTATTTGGGCTGGTATTACACTGGATGTGCAAAAACCTGCCTATATTATGTTACACTGCATGTACACAATGTAGGACAAAAGCCTATGAAATTAAGATGGATCATCACCTGTAAAAAAACTTGAATTATATTTTATACAATTTTTCCACAGAAGAAAAAGAGACAGCTACCACCATTTCCTTCCACAAGACATTTTTGTCCGTCAACAATATAGCTTAACAGAGAACAGAGAAATCCTAGGTAGCACCAAAATTATAAACTGCACATGTGGACCAGCATAAAAAAACATAAATCAAATATATTGCCTTTACGAGCAAACAGAAAAAATAAATCTGAAGAATGTTCTCACTATTCTCAAAACACTGAATTTCCCTATCTTAAAAAAAAAACCACAATAAAAGTAAAATAACCACAAAAATGAATTCTAAAATACAAGATATTTCTTTTGATTCATGTAAATAAAAGCCATATGCAACAATAATAACCCAAAAAGCCTTAGAAGCAGGACTGGTTCTTCATTCCACAAAAATTTTCTCCTACTATAGCACACCTGCTTGCTTTTAGCTGTTTTAAGTTTATTCTTTTTCTTCTAAGTTCCACACAGTTCTCATCAAAATCCAATCATTACATTCAGACATCAATCTTAATGAATATGTCACTGGATGTTAAAAATCAAATTCTTTCTGAAGGAAATGTCAGTTTTATATTATTAAATAAGTGTTCACAAAGTTTGCAGTTTACTTGTGTGTTCAGATGGATATGTAAATGAATGTAATTAATGCTATAGCTTTCAAATCATGAATATTTATAAACAGAAAATTACCGTAGCTGTCATCCCCATAGGATATTCAGCTGCTAGGCTTTAAGAAAACCTTACACAATGAAAAAAATTGACAATAAAGTAAACATGATTGAAAGCAGGCTGATTTCCATTTCCACCAAATCTACATAGAGTGAGTTTATGTAAAAATTTAGATTTTCCTTTAAGAAGGAATTTTAAAATCATATAAAAGTGATTACAGACTTGGTTTCAATTTCCAGGGATAGCTGGACCTCACTGGGCTGATATTCTCTCTTCCACGAAGGGATGTCTTTCATTTGGTCAATACAGTTAAATAAGGTAATATAAGGTTCATTTAGGATAAGGTCTAGTAAAAGACTGTTCCCTATAAATCAAATTAAATTAAATTACTTTGCTTTTTGCTGTCCTCTCTTAACACAAAATGTAGAATAGGATGAAAATACAATGTATTACTCCAAGAGTGTGAAAAGAGTATATACTGTTCTAGTGATGGATGAAACTTTTACCACTGAGCTCATTTTATAACAGCGCCAAGCTACAAAGGCAATTCTGAAGTGTAAAATAAAACAAGTCAGTATTTTGTCTACTCAGAAAGGTGAGTACAAAGACACTGATTAAAACCAAAGTTGGAAGTTAGGAATGTAATTACAAAGCTTCATCAAAAATATTTCTCATTTGCCTGGATAAACGTTGTGAACACATTTCTGCATCAATTCATTCCACCATTCTCGTCGTCAGGAATCCATAGGAAGACTGTTACCACTAAGGAGGTTTTAGACACTTACTTCATCAGCTCAGATATGTCTAATCACGTAAGGACAACAGAGCAGTAACATTAAGAACAGACCAGACACTGTGTTTCAGACCAAACAAATGAGTGCCTGCCAAATTTGGTGGCCTTCTGTGACAGCATTGGTGGACACGGGAAGAGTAACTGATGTCACCTACCTGGACCTGTGCAAAGCATTTGACTCTGTCCCACACAACATCCTTGCCCCTAAATTGGAGAGACATGGATTTGACGGATGGACCACCCTGTGGATAAACAGCTGGCTGGATGGTTGCACTCAGAGTTGCAGTCAACAGCGTGATGTCCAAGTGGGGACTGGTGACGAGTGGCGTTCCTCAGGGGTCAGTATTGGGACCAGCATTGTTTAACATCTTCGGCAGCGACATGGACCGTGGGATTGACTGCACCCTCAGCAAGTTTGCCAATGAAACCAAGCTGTGTGGTGCAGTCAACACGCTGGAGGGAAGGGATGCCATCCAGAGGGACCTGGACAGGCTTGAGAGGTGGGCCTACACAAAACTCATGAAGTTCAACAACACCAAGTGCAAGGTCCTGCACCTGAGTTGGGGCAATGCCAAGCACAAATACAGGCTGGGTGGAGAATGGATTGAGAGCAGCTCTGAGGAGAAGGCCTTGGGGGTTTTGGTTGACAAGAAGCTCAACATGACCCAGCAATGTGCGCTTGCAGCGCAGCAAGCCAACCTGGGCTGCATCAGAAGAAGCATGACCAGCAGGTTGAGGGAGGGGATTCTCCCCCTCTACTCTGCTCTCCTGAGATCCCCCTGCAGTAGTGCCTTCAGCTCTGGGGCCTCCAACACAAGGAGGACATGGACTTGTTGGAGCGAGTCCAGAGGAGGACCACAAAGATGATCAGAGGGCTGGAGAACCTCTCCCATGAAGACAGGCTGAGAGAGTTGGGGTTGTTCAGCCTGGAGAAGAGAAGGCTCCAGGGAGACCTCATAGCAGCCTTCCAGTACCTAAAGAGGGCCTACAAGAAAGCTGGGGAGGGACTTTTTACAAGGGCATGTAGTGACAGGAAAAGGGGCAATGGCTTTAAACTGGAAAAGGGAAGATTCAGATTAGATATTAGGAAGAAATTCTTCCCTGTGAGGGTGGTGAGGCACTGGAAGAGGTTGCCCAGAGAAGTTGTGGATGCCCCCTCCCTGGAAGTGTTCAAGGCCAGGCTGGATGGGGCTTTGAGCAACCTGGTCTGGTGGAAGGTGTCCCTGCCCATGGCAGGGGGGTTGGAATGAGACGATCTTTAAGATCCCTTCAAACCAAACCATTCTATGATTCTATGAATTTGTTTGAAAGAGAACAGAATGATCAAATCCACCTGTAATAACAGTAACCAAAATACACTCAAAGTCCCATATATGGAAGACTCGCTATGTTCCATATATGACAATTTTTCACTGATACATATCCTAGATTTTGTAGTGGATATAACTGCTTAAAGAAACTTCTTTGCAATATGCAGAAAAACTGAGCTGAGAAATAAAAAGCTTTATAAACACAAGCTTTCCTTTACAGATAGTCTCCTGGGACCCCTCATCCACTGGCAAATATAGGACATCCATGTGGTGAACAAGGCACAGGTGATTTTGTCACTGCACTGCCACTTTATCTCAGACCACCCTGCAGCAGTACTGTTTGTCACTGGCTTCACCAGGGTAGAGAATCTGAATTTCACTTTATGGGAGACAGTGTAGCTTGGAATGGCTGACAAAGGTATTGCTGCCAGCTGCATGTCCTCGTGCCCCAACAGCCCAGATGGCTGAGCTACTTGGGAATCAGTTGCTGAATCACTGCAATTCAGGAACAGCATTTTAATACAACTCATCACCAGCATCAGATTGCCATAAATGCTGAGCTGTAAGATGTGGCCATTCAGTAGTTGATTCCTAAGAAGCTCAGATGTCTCTGTACCAAGAGAGGTGTGGGCAGCTGGGAGGAGAACCCAGCTGAAGCTGGGCTTTGCCCAATTGGGAATCAGAGCCCTCGGATGTCTTGATAGGCACCCTATAAACTCTTAATGCAGACTGAAAGAGAGAGAATTGGAGTTGTTTAGACATTGTAAGAAAATGGGAACCTTCAGGATGAAAAATTGTATTTAACTACTGAGTACACAAAGATGTATTTAGTCAGAACTATGGGATATGCTTATACAAGTTCTTAAGAATTAGATATCCTGCGTCCCTTTGTATATTACAGAGGGAAAGGGAATGTGGAGGCATCCATGGAGCAAAATGCGCTAGTTCAGATGAACACTATTGTATTTTCTTGTAAAGCTTACTCAAGAATGTGCAGCTTTGTATGGAATTGCAATTACTCATGAAGTTCTAACAGTAAAAATAAATAAAAGATTGCACATCAGAAACTTTTAAGATCAGATCCTATTTTTTTGTTTTGCATAATAAACACTAATGTGCAACTGGCCTATGTATTTTGTGATTATGCAACCACGTAATTCACCACGTATGCACAATGTCTTCCTTTCTGAATCTGCTGTGTAACTGTTTCAAGGATTTTCTTGAGTGCACTATCTTTACATTATTAACAGTTGAGTTAATTCCCCTTGAATGACTCTCGTGAGACCAGTCATCTACAAAATGCTTCAGAAAAAGGATTTCCCTAGAATACATCTAGAATGGAATGGAACAGATTAGAATTGAATAGAATGGAATAGAATATTGCTATTAGCAGCACAGCTAAAGTTGCGAGCTTCAATTATCAGCAGTACTTCAGATTTAACCTTAGATGAAGGTTAAGATAAAACTTAATTCACCACTTAACTAGCATTAGACAGATCTGCTTGCAAAAGAAAACCTCTCAGATTCTATGTTGAACCAAAAATATAGTGAAGATAAGCCCCCAAAATCTAGATTTATTTTTAACACAAACTTGAAAGCTATACTTCTGAAAGTGAGCAATATGGTACCCAGTAACTGTGGTGGAAAGTCTAAACATAAGCTAAACATCTGCATAACGTTTGGTCCTAAATCTTCAGTTCTTACAGTTGTAAAAAGAGCCATCAAAGTAAGAAACAATTTATATTCAAAATTCTACTGCACAGCCTGGGACTTTTATACTGTACTATACATGGATATGTTTAATCAGGAAACTACGATAAAAGCAAAGCTAGCAAACACGAATGTGAAGGTCTGGTGAAATAGAGGGTTAACATTCTACTCTGATATTATACACCTTCTAATTCTACTCTTTTTATCAGTCCCAATAAAATTGAATTTCCTTTCTACTGTCTAGGTCAGATAGCCAACAAGTACAGCAAAATTCAATGATCATGTTAGATAAATGGTTAAGCCAATCATTTAATCCAATTTTTAAA
>NW_009625126.1:0-1960 GCF_000690535.1 Cariama cristata | reverse complement strand
GGTGGGTACCAGTCAGTCTGGGAGGGCCCTGCAGCCCCCAGACCCACCAGGGCGAGTCTGAACCGATGGCTCAAACACCAAATTCCCACCCAGGCCTGATGCACAGCAAAGATGGAGGAAAGACGGCGGCGACTGGCACGCCAGGAGGCTGGAAGGCGAACGCACACGGTAATGAACAATCTCAGAAGGATGCCAGAGTCAGGGCAGGGCTGGGGAGAGACTGGAGCACAATAAAACAATTAGGAAGGTGGTAATTACCAGTCTAATGAGATATTAGGTTGAATCCTAAAAGCATTAAGATTCTTTCACAGCAAGATGTAGCTGCTGCAGTATTCATCCTCTGGGGTATTCTCGCGGGCAAAGCATTTCCTTTCCCGCAAGACCAACAGAAATTTGACAGGAGAAGAGGCTCGGTGACGCAGCCTGTGTCTCTGAAACTGCCCAGGGCTCTCTTACCGCCTGACCCGTGATCTTGCAGAAACGCCCCAAAGAGCAGCTTGATTCGGAGGAGAGACGAGCTGCTCGGGTCTTCTGGGGACGCGGAGACCCCAGTTCTCCTCATCTGGGAAGATCGCGGCAAGGAGAGCCGGAGGGACGGAGCGTGCCCCGCTCGGACAGGATGGCAGGTCGGCTCCAGGCTGCTGGCTGGGAAGGTAGGGGGTCGGGACCGGAGCCCAGCCTGGGGAGCTGCTCGCGTCTCCCCAGAGCTCCCCACAGCCCCTCTCGCTGCTCCCACGCGCATCCTCCCACTTACCCCCAGCCCATCGCTGGTGAGGCAGCTGCCTCCCGTGACCCCCCCTGTCCCCAGCCCTGCTGTGCCACATCACCAGGACCCCTCTCCCTGACACATCCTTCGGGGTCCCACTAACTCCCCATCCGCTCTGACCGCAGCCAAGGACCACGTCCCACCTCCCACCATCCATGGCGCCGAACTGGACGTCCCCACCTCCCACATCCCCCGTGACGGAGACCGATGAAGATGACCTGTGCAGGATAGATGTCACCGACATGGCCATAGACGGTGTCACGCTGCTCGTTGCCTCATGGGGCTGGTGGGGAACGGGGCCGTCCTCTGGCTCCTTGGTTTCCGCATCCGCAAGAACCCCATCACTGTCTATGTCCTCAACCTGGCCGTTGCCGACTTCTCCTTCCTCCTCTCCATGGTCACCTCAGCCCTCCTCTACATGATGAAGAACGTCTTCTGCTCCCTTGTGGTGTCCACGCTGTACCTGAGGTCACTTTTCCTGCTCTCCCTCTTCTCCTACAACATGGGCCTGTACCTCCTGACGGCCATCAGCATTGAGAGGTGCGTGTCCATCCTCTGCTCCAGCATCCGCCGCCCCCCGCACTTGTCGGCCGCGGTCTGTGCCCTGCTCTGGGCCCTCTCCATCGCTGTCATTGCTACCGTGACTTCTCTGTGCCTCTCACACCAGCTCGAGCACTGCCGGATGGCTCTCATCTCCATGTACGTCCTCAACTTCCTCATCTTTGCCCCACTCATGGTCATTTCCAGCACAATCCTCTTCATTAAGGTCCTGTGTGCCTCCCAGCAGCGCCAGGCCAGGAGGCTCTACACCGTTATCTTCCTCACTGTCCTCTTCTTCCTCCTCTTCGCTCTTCCCCTCAGCATCTGGAATTTCTTGCAGCAGTTCAGCTACACCGCGGTGCCCTCCCAGGTTCTTTACCTGCTCGCCTGCATCAACAGCAGCCGTCATGTCCGTCTTGGTGGGGAGCTGCCGGAGGCGCTGCTCCGTGGTGTCCCTCCAGGTCGCCTTCCGAAGGGTCTTCGAAGAGGCGGGGGTCACCACGATCTGCAGCTAAGAGACCACCGTGGTCACACAGGCTGTGCTGCCCGACTCGGCTTCACGCTCACCTGCCCACCCTTGCTCCCTGTTTCCTGCAGCTGTGTGTCGGGATGCAATCTATCCCTTATCCCATCCCCATCCCATCCCCATCCCAT
>NW_009625125.1:0-256 GCF_000690535.1 Cariama cristata | reverse complement strand
TCTACGTGACAAAGGGTCACTAACCCTGATAACACAGAGTACAGTATGCTGTTTAAATCAGTTTTATTAAGAGTAATGATAAACAGTAAAACTAATTCATGCAACAAATTAGGGGCCTTAATCTGATGCTCATGACCAGGACTTCAACAGGTGAAGTGTGACTGATATTCTCAGAGTCTCAATGAAGACTGAGCTCTGTGAAAACACAGCTTATCCTATTTTATCAGTTAAAAATAGACTACAATTGGTCACACTA
>NW_009625124.1:0-21751 GCF_000690535.1 Cariama cristata | reverse complement strand
TCTACTGAAAGCAGAAATAGTTCTGTTTTGGCCAAACCAGGACACAGGTACATGTTAATTGGGCCACTCCACTTGAGAGGCTTTTGACATGAGTCATAGGTGAAACTAAGTCATACATTCATAACACTGTTTTATTCATAAATCTTAGCTGGGAGATACAGAAGTGAATTATGCTTTTAGATGTACACGAGAAAAGATGAGCAATGAGCTGCACTTTTTAGAAACTAGAGAGATGTGCTGAGAAGATGCAGGATGGTTCCCAGCCCAGCAGAACCTTACCTGCAGAGCTGCAGTTGGTCCGCAGGAATGGGGAGAGCACAACCTTCCCCTCAAAGATGCAAGAAATGGGTAACCTCACTGAGGCTGGGCTCGAGCCTAAGTTGGGAAATAAGAGCAACTGCTGCTCGCAGAATGAAAGGATGATAAAAGGCAGGGATCTCTGTCTGATGGTGAGTTCAAGGCTCACAGACCCTAACACACAGTGGGGGAGAAATTGTGTGGCCTAAACCATCAGCAGCTGGTGGATCTCAGGTTTGGGGATTTCTCCCACCTGTGGCAAGCAGCCGGTCTGGTTCCTCACGCTCTCCAGCACTGCAGCGGGTCCTGCAGAGTTCCTGCAGGCCTTGTAAATGGGGATTTTCCACTCGGAAAAGGCAACGGGACTCTTGTGATAGTGTATGCTGCTCTGCCTTGGTGCTGGCAAGGGGGTGGTTGTGCTCCTGCCTTGGGCTGGTGAGGAACCTGGGGGATGCCCATCCTTGTGCTCTCCCTGGTGTAAAAAAAACCCTGGATCACTCCCAGGGCAGCGGCAAATGCCTGGCTGCGGTGCGCAGCAGCCCCATATCCTATTCCTGGGTGCTACAGATAGTCAACTACCTCTTCACAGCGTTTGTGTAAAACAATTCTACTGCTCCAGTAGATTTTTGTAGCCTCTTTGCAGGGATGTAAATGTTTATCCAGAATATAAAACTGTGGTGAATCCGAATGTACATCTCAATCTCAGTTCTTCTGCAGCTTCATCCAGAAAAGGAGCAGGTCGGTCGCCATGCAGAGGTGCTGTGTACCATCCTTTGAACCCACTGGCCTTGGCTAGGTTCACATGAAATAAAACTGTGACTTAACTGCCTGCAAGCATGGGGACTTTCTTCTCAAAAGCAGTGTAAAACTGTGGAGATTTGGTCCATAAAATCTGTGTCTCAAGTCTCTTTCACAGCTTTTATTGAAGTGGCTAACTTCACTTAATGAAGCTTCAGAAACGTTTGTACAATTCTTATGGGTACTTGAGGACCTAAAATAAGCCCTGACTATGTGATCCCAGTTTTATTCTGCTGTGTTTGGTCAGCTTTTTAAGTTCTCTTGCTGAGAATAACCATCAGTTCCTTGATTTTTCTTTGAGTTTGTTTTATCTGTCTTCTTCACAGTGCTCTGTAAGAACACTGACCTCATGGCACTGCTTTCCTTGGCAAGCGATGTCTTTGGCTCAAGCTGGAATATGCAATTTGCATGAGGCAAGTAAAAACCATCTCACGCCCTGTTTAGAAATATTGGTTAGAAAGTAAAGCAGTGTAATATAGAAAGAGGCTGCAGAAGAAAACATGTATCTCACCAAAAAAATCATTAAAAGCAAAAGCAATATATACTTAAATTGCAAGAAACTCTCCTCTAGGGGCCCTGGAAAGACAAATGCACAAATACTCTCAGATCAATATCAGGAAAAGAGAAAAACAAGCGAATAACATAGGACATCTCTTGTGGAGACAGGGAGGACACAGATCCAAGGTGCACAGTGCAGCTGGGCTGGGGGGCGAGGAGGGTTGCATTCAGCCCTCAGGTGCAAAGAATAAAGCCCCCTCTCTCAGCAGGTGACCAGTTTTCCATTAACCAGGTGTAAATGAGAACCTGCCTCTCTAGCATCTCTGATAGGGACCTCACATTGTCTACACCTGCTTCTCCTGCTTACCTGATTTGCATTTATCTGCTTCCTTCCGTTGGAGAGGTAGATCACTGTGAGCATGCTGAAGGTGAGGACCTGGAAGGACTGCTAATGTGTTTCAACTTGCTCGTGTAGCAACTGTAATTTAGCAAAGCGCTAGGTGGTATTTCAGGTATGATGTTTCTTTACTGTTTTTATGTTTTGGAGATAGCTGCTGTGTGTGTCTGTATATTCTTTTAGTCAGAGTCCCCTTTCTCATAATGCCGTGAGTGCCTTCAGGTGCTCTGTCTCCTGGGACAGGCAATTGTATGGTGATGTTACTGAAGTGGAAGGAGTGCTGTCTCTGAAATCTTGTCTCTCTTTGAGATGCTAAGAATTTGCTAATGTGTTGTGGCTGTTTTGTGCAGTGGCTGTGATGCATAATCTTGTTTTAAATGGCTATCTTGCGGCCACTTTGCATTACGGGAAGGCATGCAGCCATTGAACTTCTATTTTGGCAGACCTGGTATGTCGGTCCTGGTGAATGGGCATTTCCTACGTCATGTTGCATTGTTCTGACCTTGAATTCATAGGCTTGTCTTCAAAGGCAACTGTTTTTACCCTGGTCAAGGAGGAGTTTGTATTTTGTATGAACAAGGTGGATGTAAGAAATTGTGAGAGAACCAGAAATCCTGGCTCTCCTTAGGCTCATCTGGAAATTAAATAGTGCCCTTCAGTAGGGCCTGAGAGTGAACCTTGGGCTCACTGCTTAATTACTCCAAAAGGCAAAGCCTAGGGTTTCAAGCCTATTTTCTCCTTGCAGTCCTTTATTCCTACTCCTGCCTCTGTTCTTCAACTTATTTCCTTAAAATAGCAGTGAAGTCTGTATTTGTCTTCTGTTTATACCTAGTCCTAATTTTAGGTGTAGGCAAAATGGAGGGTGGCTGCCTACTTGGCTTTACGGCAGCATTAGACCTGCTGAAAGCAGTGGTGGCTGCTGCCGAGAGAGGTGTTGGGATGTGTAGGTTGATAGTAAGAGTTGGCTGAGTAAAACAAGGTAAGGGGGGAAAAAAAGTTGCTCCTCTCATATGTTTAACTCTGCTCTTCATCCCAGTTTTGTCCTACCTGCTCTAGTAGCAAAAGTAACCTGGCCCTATCTTCTCCTCCTCTAGTGGAACTTGTGTTGCTAAGAATACTCACTTGGCTTATAGGCTTTTCTCCAGTAACAGTCAAGGCTAGTTTTACTGGAATTAAAGAAAAGCCCTTGCTCTTTTGACTTGAATGCCTCTTGGAT
Source organism: Cariama cristata (assembly GCF_000690535.1). Taxonomy (NCBI): domain Eukaryota; kingdom Metazoa; phylum Chordata; class Aves; order Cariamiformes; family Cariamidae; genus Cariama; species Cariama cristata. Next base: position 18,545 of record NW_009625124.1, on the reverse strand, counting down.
CTGGGTTATAGCTTGTTAGAGACCTATGTCTTGATTTGGACACCCATTAAATAAAATATTGCCAGTGGGAGTCCTCTCTGCAGGATTCTCCAGTGTCTGAAGACGTTTTTTGGTAATTTCATGTCCTAGTATCTTAATGCTTCTCAATTGCTTTACTGCTTGGTTTTCCTGGCTTAATAGGGGCAAATGGGGAGAAACCTTTAAGTGGTCTTTGGAGGCTACTTTTTGTTTAGATATTTTAAAAGCTGAAATGTAAATAAAAATGCTGCTGCATCCTTCTTTTTATTAAGTTCCAGGCTGCTCGTATAAACCAAGATTGTTTGTGCTGAACCTGTAGGCTAAATAATAGCTTCTGGGCCATGCTCTGGGCTTAGTCTATCTTGTGTGCTGTTATTCCTTTGGTCTTGTTGAACACATTTTGCCTTTGGTTATACTCATTTTAGTTGGTTCAATAGTAAAAGGAACAAGTTTCTCTGAAGATGGCTGGAAAAGATTGCAAAGATCTTCATTTAAAGATTTGGCACGGGTCAGTAGGAAGTGCATTTGTCTCCTGGTAAACTCATGATGAGGCCACAGCACCGGTTAGTTGCATTATCCGAAGACTGTTGCTTGAACAGTCTGCTGTCTTCTGCGTAGTTTTATAAATGACTCTGTCTTCAAAGCTTCTGTGCATTTGTGAACTGTAAAACTCTGTAGTAGCGTTTATGCAAGTTTATTTTTTCCTCACAGCAAATAAGTTGGAATCAAATACCGCTGTGCACTTAACCACAACGCAACGTTTTTCACTCGCAGAGTGCTTGTTAGCCTCTAAAAGCAGTTGTGTTGGAAGCGGGAATATATTTTATCCAGAAGGACCACAAGTATAGAAAAAACCCAAGTGACTCAAAGGTAGCATAACCAATTTCTTACATAACCAGGACTTTCATCTGTTGACACCCTTGTTCAAAGTGATGAGGAATCTCTTGCCCACTGGCAGCTTCCTCGAGGTGACGTGGCACTCTGAAAATCAGCCTAGGCTGAGGTTCTTAGCTTATAAGTGCACCTCAAAAGCTAGGCTTATACAAATATGTTTATGCTTAAGTCAAAGTAGGTGTTAAATCAGCTGCAGCCACCCTGGGCCGGTTCCCTAAGGATTTATTGAGCTGCTTATGTTACTTTTTGCATTCCATGCTGTTGTAACTGCAGAGCTATCACTGCCCAAATGAGGTAGTTTAAATCTGCATTGGGTTGCGTTGTAGACAGCCTAAACCTCTGTCAGCAGAAGAATGCTTATGTGGTATTTTAGAAACTCGGTTTACGGGAGTAGGGAGCTGCCTGTGGGATTAGGAGGTTGCCTGTCTCTGCGTTCCTGTTGTTCAGAGTGTTGGCCCCTGGGTTTAACAGTCCTTGTCGTTTGTGCAGTTATAAATAAGTGCTTGCAAATGTTTGCATTGGAGATGTCCTCTTCATCTGTGTGTGTAAATATGTTGCTGTTTCTAGTATTTTCCCAGCCTGTCGGTTGTTCATCTGTCACTCTCAGTGATCACACCCGCTGAACTCCAGTGTACAATAAATTACCTTCTGATCAAAACGGGTTCATTTGCCAAACGTTGCAGGGAAGCAACCTGGCAGAAATTTATACTTAGCTGATAAGAAATGTCAGAGCTGAGTATTTATGTGTTAATTGCTGGACCGACAATGTGCTTACATCTGTAACCTTGCCTACAGGATCACCACAGAATTACCTCAATTAAAGACAGAAAAGATTGGTGTAGACAGGTCGTGTCAGTCCATCCCCACAGTCTATTACAGGATTCCCCTGCCCTCCCCATAATGGCTTCTCAGGGCTCATCCAACCTAATATTAAAGGAATCAAGAGATGGAAGATTTCACTATGTCCCTTGGGAGACATTTCTACTCTTGCAATGTGTGTTTTTTTTTTTCTGATGTTCAAATCACACTCTAGTTTCCTTAATTCATATTAATATTCTTTTATTATAAATGATGGCAATCATTGATATAAAAAAACCCCTCAGTGTAGATTCAGTGCCATATTTAAATACTATGGTGAAGTAAATGTAAAACTTAACTGATGCACCCTGTAGATTCTGGTCCTTTTTGGTTTTATAATTGCTGACATAGGCTATCAAATCTGAACTGCCACATCAGAACCTAATGTAAATCAGTGCTACCCCTAAAAGTGCCCAGAGATTAAAAGACTCTGACTTTGAGGTTTTTTTTCTTCACTGGTGGCTAGATGCTTGAATATTTCGGACAAAAGCAAAGGCAATGTGACAAAGTGACTGAATCTCAGTATAATGTTATGTGTTGAAGAGAGGTGTGCCAAAGAGTAGCATGGTGGTTATTGCTATTAATGTGGCCATCCAGATATTTCTACCAGAGTGAAGAATGGTAAGCACCAGATGGATAATCTAGCGATGCTCAAGAGCTCAAATCAGCCCTTCGCTACCTCCTTTATGGCTAAACAGGGCTACACGATCTGTAAAACCAGCAGTTTCTTTACCACATCTGCCAATAATCATGCAGTCTCAATGTTTCTGTGTATTCCTTCAGTAAATAGAACAAAATTGCTACTTTGCATTTACATCACTATTTATGGAGTGTTGAACTGAAGGAACCTATGTGTGTTTCTTCTGCATACGCTTTTCAGAGGTGTATGTGTTACGCGTTGAAGTACAGCATTGTCAATTTGTGCAATGGAATTGCTGTCGGTTCAGATTGTGTTTCCAAACAGATCGCTGTAACCTTAGTGGAACAAATGAGCGCGTGCAGTCTGAGGAGGAGATGGGAATTATGTGTCATCAAAGCGATGTGTGAACTGCTGTGATGATATTAGGTTTTTTTTAAATGCAAGAACAGAAGCTTTAGTTGTTGTATTACATGATGTTGTAAGAGCTGGACAAAACCTGCAAAAAGTTCTATTGAATGCTATTAAAAATGTCATTTAGGTGACAAGAGTCTGGATACTCTCTTCTTTTACCTGTCCCTTTATTCAGACCTAATTGTCTTCTCAAACGCTCTTCTTTGTGTAGCTTTTGCCCTCTGCTGGAATAAAGCAGATGCAAACCTGTGTGTTGCCACGGTAGGATTTGAAAAATATGTGCTTGGTTTTGCTCTTCCTTAGTGGCTGGAATCAGTTTCAATTAAAGTTTGTGCTCATTTTGATCTAGAAAGCATAAAATATGCATGACTGCAGCGTGCCTGATGGCTCTGCTCTCTCCTGGCTGGAGGTCTATTATTTGGTTGCTATAACCTTAATGTTAGTGCCGCGTGTTGGAAAAGCTGAGATTGCTCTGCTGGATGGAGCCCGCAAAATACTTGGAACAAGGGGTCCGGTATGGTCACCCTTAGGTGATGGCAGTCATCTGAGCTCAGTAGTTTACATTCATGGGTGCTTTTGAATCTCTGTAACGGCTCCCGAGCTGGCAGTATCTCCTCTCCGTTTTGTTATAACCACAGGGAATCGCTGCCCTGTGCGTGGTGACAGGGTCTGCATGCCGCGAGTTGGGAGATGGGCACAGCGGCTGCTCCAGCCATTAGAAGCTGCTGATTCTTGCTCTTAATGAATTGCAAAAAACAAGTCAAATACTTGATTTAAAAAAAAATATCACGTGCTCCTGTCTGTTTTTGTTGTTACCACCTGTAACTCCCACCTCCCCCCAAATCCTACAGTGAAAAGGGCTTGAGCACTTGCAGTTAAAGCTTGCTTTGTGCGGAGGGAGCAGTCCAACAGGGAACTAGATAAACTATAAACACCTGAGTGCTGCCAAGACAATTCTCTGGGTATCACCTGTGCTCCTCAGCAAAGAACAGGCTCAGGGGAGGCCAGATTACCCTTCAAGAAAATAATCCTGGAGTCAGGAAGCAGATGAATTTCTCTCTCTTCCACCAGAGTTAGAAATTTTCAAGTCAGTCGGAGAAGGGCAGGATCTCAAACATGCAGCAACAGCCAGGTTCAGTAACACTGTTAAGGTTGCATGACCAAACCTGTCACAAATATTTCCAGAATGAAGCGTGGCTGTGCAACCTTAATTCACCTTCACAATGTATCCTTCACAATGTAATCCTTAATCGCATTTCTCATAACATTGTTCCCCTATACGCTATTGCATCAGTCTATGCACAGCACCCATCTAATAGAGGGATGAAATAGGGGGATAGTAAAGGAGCTACAGCAGGTGAACAAAGTGTATCTATAGGTGTCCACGTTGGGACTGGTACTGTTTAATATCTTCATCAATGACATAGATGGTGGGATCAAGTGCACCTGATCTCATCTTGGATTTTAATAGGCACCAAACAGCTGTTCCACTACTATTGTTTTCAGAAATGAGTAAAACAGCGAAGCTGAAAATTTCCAAAATAATTTGGCTCAAAGGGGGGGGCGGGGGGGGAGTGCTTCAAACCAAGTAGTTGGATGCTGGTGATTACAGGTGACAGGAAGGCTCAAGTGATCTTGAGATTAGCTAGTCTCAACTCTACCTGGAATAAAGCTGTATGTAGCCTAAGTGTCTTTGCAGGCCTTCAGGTAGATTTGCCTTACCTTCCCAGAGAAACCTTAAATTTCTTTGTTGAATGAAGGTGATCAGAAAGTGGGCACGACGGCATGAACTTCACCAGCCAGTAACTTCCACGGGAAACTGCTTTAGTGTTTGAAGAAAAATAGTTTGCCTAGTGAATTGCCATCCTTGTGTCTTGCACCATAGGAGTGTGTATGTGTTTTGGTTTTATCCTTTGGAGATCTCCCATGTAAGCTGACTAAATCAAAACTCTGCTCACATTGGATTCGATGCTGATAAAGATGTCACTTGTCATGTTACAACTGCTTTCAACATAGTGAAGTTAAGATATGTGCCTCTTTCATGTATGAGTAGAATTCTTTTAGTAGAAAATACATCTTCAGTACTGATTGGTCGGTACAAACATCTAATATCATATCCAGTATTTTCTTCCCACATTCTGGAAAGCTTTTGACTATTAGAGAAGGCCAACCCTTGACTCGGAGGCTTAGTAATTCTAATGAATATTTCAGATACAAAGCAATGCCTACTGTCAGCTGTTTCCAACAGGTTTCTGGGTTTGTGTTGACAGGCTGTGCAAGGGGATGCACTGTGGTTCTCAACCCCGCATCAAGAATTTACAAGAATCCTTGTAATACTTTATTCTGTGGTTAAAACCTTCTGCTGTTTAATTCTTGATGTCTGCTTCCAAGTGATTATTTACACAAAGCTGACATAAGAAATGGACTTATGTAAAATGTTATCCACAAATTCCGGTGTCCAATTTGTATTAAACCCCATCAAGTGAAACAGTGTGTTAGTTCAGGGTTCTGGATGGTTTGTGATGGCAGTCAGGCACTGTCGAGACTTGTCACTGTCAGACTCATTAACAAGATTGCTCTAAGCTGCCAGAGAAACTGTGGCGTTACTATTATGTCATCATCAGTGTCAAGATGAATAAGATTCGAGCTTTGAAAATGGTGGCAGGGAAAAATGAAGGACATAGCCTTTAAGGTGTCTTACTGCCTCATTCAGAGCAGCAATTCTTTCTCAGAGCCAGATACCAAGACTGACTGAGTATATAATATAAATGTATAGATCAAAAACATATACATATGTTGATCCTATAATTCTAATTTTATTAATATAAAGATTAACATTCTTTCATAAATATGTTAGACTTCTCAGTGATGCTTCTGGCATCCAGAAACATGAATGTCATGGAACCAGATGCAATTCAAGTGGCAGACTGAGGAGTTCCCCTACTTGTGCAAACATTCGCAAGTGTTTCTCCAGGAGATCAGATCTGTGTTTGATAGCACTGAATTTTGCAAACCTTTGGTAGAACGCTTCTTGCAGAACATAGCCTGAGTCTTGCTAGGTAAATAGAACATTTTGTCTTCTTTATTTAATTATCTATCATCCATCTTTAGTTGGTATCATTGATGTGACTGAGCATAAGCCATTTATTGTGGTTCTTAATGATCCTTCATTAATTAAGTCAGTGAAGATCTGAAATAGCTTCAAGATGGCCCCAATACTGAGAGAAGGCATGGTAAAGCTCTCACTTTTGTAAGTGGATTGCTGGTACCCATTCTTCTTTTGTATTCACTCATGTTCTTTGAGCAATGGGAGTCCCTCATGTTTTAAGAAGACTGCAAGCATGCACTTTGTTAGACAAGTGATGATTTTACTTTGTGACAGACACTAGCAGTTCCCTCTTACCTCTTCCTGAGAAGCTGCTACCTCAGATCGTACTTGGTTGCCTATATACCCTAGTCACGGTTCTACCTGAAAACTCCTGAGGATAATTGCTTAGCTGTGGATCCCCTTGCAGTATTCACAGCCAGCCCAATTTGGAAACAGTGGAGTGAGGAGCATCGGCATCTTCACAGTGTCTGGACTGATTTGACAAAAGCATGTAATGCTTTCACTTGGTCTGCTTTCTGAAAGTTGGAGTGAATTGGATCATTCTGATATTCTTTTAGACCGTTCTATTCATGATGGGAGAGATCCTATGCAATAGGAAGTCCTTCTTCAGTGGAGCTTCTCATGAAAGATGGAGTTAGGCAGGGTTCTATATTCATATTTACTTAACTTCTCTTTCCAGTACTGTGGATCTTGACCTTAGCCTGTGACGTACTGGGAGTAATTTGTTCAGCCCTAGCAAAGTTATTCAAATCTGAGTTTTGTGAAACCAGGCAGCAGCAGATCTATGGGGTTTCACTGGCTGCTTTATAACATCATCCAAACGCTTTCATCCTGCAATTGGTATCCAAAAGGCAAGACAGTATTTCAGCTTGCCCAAAACTAGCTCTGCACCCTTCTCCTTGTTGTAGTTGCAGACTCGGAAATGCACTCGGAAATTTTTCTGTCTCCTAATTGATGATAAATACCTCTGTGTTTCTGGAAAACAAGACGGAGGAGTCCAGTGCTCAGTACAGATCACTGATTTAAATATTTGGCTGTATTCACTTCCCACAGGCTAACCACAGCATGAGGATGCAAATTCCAGAATGCCCAAACAGGTCTTCTCAGTTAGCTTGCTTGTGGTGACAGACCACCTGAGTGACAGTGCAAGGACAACCTGAAGTCCTCCCTTACAGCGTGCCAGATCGATAATTGTGAGGGATACGCTTTGAGACATCTGGGGACAAATGTTTCATTGTGCTAGCATAGCTCTTGATGGGAAATGTGCAGCTAAGCTGGAGGTCAAGAGAGAAAAGGTCTTCAGAGAGATTCTGTTGCCACATGTCAATCATCTAAAAATCACATGTTTAGCTTGTAGCCATGCATGTTATGTGCAGGATGGTGAAACTAAATATGGCTATTTAGCACTGAAGAAATGGAAATTGTCAATTAATAAAATGAGAGCAGAGAACTAGAGGAAATTAACAATTTTTTTCAGAAATGCTCTTTGATATTGCAGTGTGACCAGTGTTGTGCTGCAGTCAGTGCCCTCCTGACTGAACTGAAATGAGCTGTTTCTGACAACACTTGAAAACTATGAACGTGCTTTATTTCTTAGCATAATACATACCTGCACTCTTAAGCAGAAACTATATTGCCTTGTGATGGCAGCTCAATGACGTCTTTAAAAAGATTGGATGACTTGAGCCTAGCTAAGGCTGGACTGGAGCCTATGTTGCAAAAACCCTCTTAAAACCCAGAAATCTAAAGTCCAACACCCTGTGCTAAAGGACTGAACTGCCTGTAGAAACAGCTTTTCTCCCCTCCTTTTGCCCTCTACAACAGCAGCACCAACGCACACGTGAGACGCCACGTGTGGGGGTGTTATGTGGTTGTGCAGTTCAGACTCTAAACAGAGGAGAGGAGTCTCTGGAGCCATTGATCTTTCCTTAGAGCTAAACTCAGGATATATTTTATGTTTTGGAAATTGTCGTATAAACTAACAGACTTGAGCAAAGCTGAAGGGAATAATATCAAGACAGAGAGGAGGCATTTGTAGACCAAAGAATGAAAAAGTCTAATCAGATTGAGAGAGGCTTCGTACCCAGTGCTGCATACAGTTAATAAGATATAGTCGTATGCCTTTGCTTTATTGGGACTTCATTGTACTGTGTGTGGGTCGCTATTGTATCTAAAAAAAAAAAAAGGGGGGGGGGGCAGGGGAGGTTGGGCTGGGTGGAGAGCAGCAACAAGACTCTGATCTTGGAGAATATGCAATGGAGATCACCCCCAGGGAGGACAACAGACCTGGCGTAGCAGCTTCTCCGCTATTTCTCAACCTTGTAGATCAAAGCTGTTCTGTTGATGTGGTAAAGAAAAAACCATGACTTCCCTGGGCGGTGGTACTCTTTGGTGCTGTGAGGGTGGCTGCCTGCGTGCTGACACTGGCCATGAGGACCTTTGTTCAGATGAAAGCATCATGGAGTGGTGCGCAGTTCAGCTCGGGGTCTTGAGAATGCAACACGTCACAAAACTTCTCAGCTGCGGACAGATGAACTTCTTTCTGTTATTGGTGCTGCTGTCTGATTTTAATTTCAAAGGTTAATCTGTTGCAGATGTATGTAGCAACTGGATTTCAGGCAGGAAGGCAAACTTTAGTAGTTGAGAGGGTGTAGTGCATTAATGGTGTATGTGGCAGTAACGTGTGCTGGTAAGTGAGATCCTGTGGCTTCATCATTATTATTAAATAGAACGATTCGTGAATTGACTTGCTCTCCTGGGGATAGACTAGTTTGGGGGGGGATTATTTTTATTTTTTAACTCTTGACCAAACTCAAATCGTAAATGTAAAATATCAAGGGCTTGGTATTCAGCTTTTTGAGTGCTCTCAGCTCTAAATGTTGATCTTGGTAGTTAGACATCATCTCCCTTTTGTCTTGTACTCACTCAGGAGGGAAGGGGAATAGGAGATGTTACACAAAGTCTGGGCTGCAGAGGAGAAATGGGACCCTAAGATGTCTAGGGTCATCTGTCACTGAGGCAGCACATTCAAACAAACATGGATTAATGTTGAACTCATCCAAAACTGAATAGCTGATTCTATTTGGAAAAAAAAAACCACCACCAAAACGTTTTTGTTTTGCATCAGCTTGGCTCAGATTTTTTGTTTAGCCTTTACTGAAGGAAAGTTTTAGATCTGGGTACCTTTCAAAATGTTCCCTCTGGAAAAATTCCCTGAAGAAACAGGGTTATTTTACTGAAAAATTCTTCAGCCTGATCTGTCACTCGAGTCCAGCATCTCTCAGGGCCCTGTAAAAATGTTCAAATTGTGCAAATCTCTGTCCTAAGACCTACACAGTCTAAGTATATAAATAAGGGGGTAAAAGGAAGCACTTGCAATTACATTAATCTGGTGGTTGTCTGTCACATCTTTATCAGGTAAACAAATCACATTTATTTGAAGTTTCACATTGTTTTGACAAACTTCTACGCTTGATGCCGAAGTGTTTTGGGCCTGAACCCAAACCCCAAACTCTCCCAAGCTTGTCTACAAGGAGCAGAGGTGCCAATACCAAAGGCAAAAGCAGAGCAAGCCAAAGTACCTCTGACAGGAGCCTCTAGGGTAACAAACATTTTGGAGAGATCCGTGCCCAAAGGCGTAGGTGAGGATGTCCCATGCATGGGTTAGTTCTTCGTGCCCCAAAGAGCTGTGCCTCGCGACAGACTGGGCGTGCTGTGCAGCTGAGAAAGGCTGAAGGGCAGCAGGGAGGAACAAGCCGAATTCTTCTCGTCCTGGGGTGAACTGTGGCCGTACAGAGACCTGTGCATGGTGATGCTGCCTAGAAGGCCGACACTGCAACTGTTTCATTTTAACGTGGCTAAGTAAAATAGATCGTGGAAGACATCTGCTTTGGAAATGTATTTGGCACAATAAATAGCATTTACATGACTCTTCCAGGAAATATTGCTGTGACATTTACTGTTGTTTTGCTTTTGGTTTTTTAAGCCTGTATCCTTACCTAACCTTTTCTGAGACTGAGAGATCAGCTGCTTTAGAGACATAACTCATACGTTCCTTTCCTCCTCTGAGCAGTGGTTTTATTATTATCACAAGAATGCTACAGAGATGTATGGCATCTTGCAGACACTTCCAGATTGTTACTCTGAGGGATTTATCATTTGATCCCTGATCCTACACTGAGTTTTTCAAGAACTGCTGGGTCTTGCGGAGCCATGGCAAAGTGAGTGAAGTGCCCTGAGGTTTTAGGGTTTGAGTAAATATAGTATGAAAAGGGAAAACAAGAATAGCAAATACTGCCCACGCTTCAGCCCCTGCCAAAGGACCTGAGCAGTTAAGGAAAAGAGCAATGAGTGCTTATGAAATGCTTATTGTTATCTCTGTATCTTTTTACTCCTTTATTTAAACAGAACACACATGTGGCACAAATTAATGGATTTGTAGGCTGAAATCTAGAAATAGTGGAATAAAGTGCCGTGTGAAGATGAATGGTAGAAAGCAAATTCCAAGAAGAAAATAGAGGAATGAGAATCCAAAGTTTTGATTTTTGGATCTATGTATCACAAACAATAAAGTCACATAAGTGTTAGTGTTGCTTTTTTGCAATATTTGGCAATGACCTTGACGTTTTGGTTCAAGTGTTTAATAATCTTGTATGCTTTTTTTATATACTACCAACTTTTTGACATAACAGTTGACACTGTGACCTCCTAAAGAAGCAAAAGGGAGGCTATAAAGAAGAACCCTAAAGCGATCGTTTTGGGGAGTCTGACTCATGATTTTTTTGCCACATGTTTTGCAACATTGGGAAGTTAATTAAGAAAATAATTGCTGCATGTTGTAATTGTGATATCCTCTTCCACTAAAGGGCCTTGAGATGAAATTAACTTGCCAATAATGAAAATATACAGGGAAAAGATCATTGTAGTGGAAGAAACTAGTAGAAAAAAATGCTAGTAAATGTGGATATAAGCTTCCTGCCAGGCGCATGTCGGGGAAAAGCAGTCACCTACAGAATGCCTTTCCCTGCTTTCTTACCAGCTTTGGAGTTACTGTTTTATTCCTTCTTTCACATCTTCTGGGCTGCTCTTTTCCTAGCTCTTCTGTTCTGAGTTTGCTGGAGTGCATGCCCTTGCCTGTCAGTGCCTTGTTGTTAAAACAAAGCTATTCTCCATGAGGTTCTGGTGTCATTGCCATTGAGAACTCATCCTCTTCGATGCACGTTTCCAAGAGTAATTAGTGTAAACAACCTTCTGACATCCTTAGGGCTTCTTGGTTCTTTATAGCCTTTCCATCTTTACTGGTTTCGTGGTTCCCATTAATATCAGCTACTTTGTGCCTTTGCTAGACGAAGCGTGACCTTCCTATGCTACCTGATCTCCTCTGTGCAGAAATTCTCCTTCTGCAAAAGGCTGATATTCAAATAAACTCTAAGTGACAATAACGACTGTGAACCCTTCCATACATCCTTGTGTGCTTGATATGGGCACAAGCAGAATAAAACTTCAGCTATTGCTGATCAGTACTTAACACAGCGTCAAGCCCTTCTGTTTCTCATACTGCCCTGCCAGCGAGGAGGCTGGGGGTGCACAAGGAGTTGGGAGGGGACGCAGCCAAGACAGCTGACCCCAACTGACCAGAGGGATATTCCAGACCATATGATATCAGGCTTAGCAATAAAAGCTTGGAGAAAGGAAAGGAGGAGGAAGAAGGGATATTTGGAGTTATGCAATTTTTTTTTCCCCAAGTTGTTGTTACATGTGCTGAGGCCCTGCTTTCCAGGGAAGTGCCTAGATATCTGCCTGCCAATGTGAAATAGCAAATAAATTCCTTTTTTTGCTTTGCTTGTGTGTATGCATCTTTGCTTCACCTATTAAACTGTCTTGATCTCAGCCCATGAGTCGTCTTACTTTTGCCCTTCTGATTTTCTCCCCCATCCCTCTTGGGGGGAAGTGAGTAAGCAGTTGCGTGGGGCTTAGCTGCCTACTGGGGTTAACCCACCGCAATATCTCATGTCTAGATATAGGAATACTGATCAATTAAAGGAGTTGGGACACTATTCTTCATTTTAACATCCTTATAGAGGGAAGGGGATTACGAGAAGGAATAAGGCTAAAGAGTCATTTACACTATGTAGGTCTCCACTCCCTAAGAGCTGGACGTGTTATTGCTATCGGGCACTGTATGGACCAGGATGTTCTCTTGAGTGTGGATGGAGGACAGAAGGATTTAATAAGCTTGGTGACTCCAGGTCTAAGTCCCTCAGTCAAAGGACTAATGAATTCCAATACAATAGCATGTCCGGTAGCCTGGAGCATACAGATATAAAGGAATCGGGCCAAGACTCATAGAGAATGTACCCAGACCCTTTTGCCCTGTTCTTGCTGGCTTTCTGCCCCGATAACACTCTAGCTGCCAGCTGTGCCGTGAGAGGAGGCTGGTTAAACACTGCTGGCCTTTCTGTCAGTAAGAGTGGCTGCTGTTGCCTGCTGAGGAGTAGGAAATGACAGGTATTTCATTTTGCCACAGGATATCACTGTTGGGGGCAGGTGTGTGGTGGTATTCTCCTTTTTTCAGTAATGGCTTTTATTTGCATGCTCAGAAATGCACAGCACATCGACTTAACTCTCACCAATCCTTCTCCTTTTTCCCCTCTGCCCATTTACCCAAACCTACTCCTGGCAAATAACGCTGGGGGGATTTCAAACACTTCAGAATTTTCTCTTCTTGTGTCTGTTACCCTTTCCCACTCCTTCCCACATGTTTTATTATTTCAGTAAAGGAAAATATCGTGTGGAGATATATTGCGAAATATCTTTCTGTTAATTCTCATTTGCCAGTGAAGAACCAAAGGCAATAGAGGAGCGTGGAGCGTTTATGTTGGCATGGAATAATGCCAACAGAGCGTGCTCTCATGTATCTAAAACTTGTAGTTTAAGGTCTGATGTTTAGTAGCCCTTCTATCATGTGATGCATCTGGTTCATTGAGGGAATTAGGGGAAAGACAGAGGGAGAGAGATTCCTTTATTTCGTAAGCTCTGCTTCAAACCTGCTCCAGGTCAGCGATGCAGAAAACTTTCCTGTATAGATTTTAGGGCTTGTATAGGAAAGAACATGATACTCTGTTTTGTTGTTTCTGAACAGAAATGGCTAGGATTACATTTGTCATCAGTGACAAATCGCTGGACTCTTTTAAAAGCGAGGCTAAAGCTCAATGGACATGTGAAATGAACGGTATCCTTTTTATCTTTGTGTCTCTTTCTCTGCCTACAAGTTGCCCATCTATTTTGCAAGCATACCACAAATAACCACGTTGTATCTCCTGCCACAGACGAGTGAAAGATGGCAGGTCCTAGAACTGCCCACCCAGATTTTTTTGGCAGTAGTAATTTGAGAGGAATATTCAGAGCGCAGGGTTTTTGGTGAACCGTTTAGTCTGTCATCTGGTCCCTACTTATTCCAAGTTGCATCGGTCACAACGCTGAAGAAATGCAGAGCAATGCTTTCCAGTTATCCTGCTCGTTAGGTCGGTTGGATGTCTCGCACAGCTCCTGAGTCACCAGGGCAGTGGTGGCTGCGTTTGGGAAAAGCAGTGAGGGGAAGGCTGGTGACAAGTGGGCGATGAAGCAATATTTGTGGAAAAAGCAGTGGCAGGTGACCTCTTGGGTATCTCCCCTAAACAGAAACTGAATTTTTAGGCTGAGGATTGTTTGTGTTGCGATTAAAACTGGCTATTTCCCCTGTGTCCTCCCCCCACGGTTTCCTTGGAAAAATACTCCATTTATCACAACTAGAAATTTCTGGGAATGTATCACTTCTGATCAAACTTACTAACAACATTCTCAAAACCAGGAGGAATTGTAAGGAGGGTTTGAGATAATTGAGTACAATAATTGCATGAGTTTTGCATGCTTCTTACGTATGACAAACTTAATTATGTGATGACTATTTTAGGGAGTTCGCCCCTGCCTTTTTCTCTCCCTTTAAAGGTCTGTTATCTTTCTGGTGCAGAATGGAAATACTTTAAAAAATCTTGAAAAATGACATTGCAATACCAAGAATATTTCCCCCTCTCATCTGGTTGAGACTGGAAGTCCCAAAAGGAGGTGATATAAGATGTAGACCACATGATGCTCTCATGGGATGTGATGTTTTCAAGCTGCCTGTGTTCTGCATGCGGTTAATCCATTTCTATTGGCATCGTAGCAGCAGATTAGGCAGGATGCATCTGCACACACTCGTTACCTTTTATAGGGTGGAAATAGTCCCATGGGGCTGACGACCTTCTCATTTGCTGCTCTGGCCTGTACAACTCTGAGTCACAATCCCATGGGGGTGGATGTCGGTCTCTTGAAAGGTTTGGCTCTTACACAAGTTAATGTAATTCTTAACTATACTTTTTTAAAAAAAAAAACCATACTTTTTATTTCTTTTGTGAGGAAACATCCTATGCCATTAGCTCTCAACCTGTATTAGTCCAATAAAGGCAATTAGTTTTTCCTATGGCAGAAAGCCTGCTCAGTATTTGGCAGCTGCCCTTGGAGCATATCCTTGGAGCAGATGGCTGCTTGCCTGCCAAATAAAATACAAATTAGATTTCCAGATGATTGAATGACGGTGGCAAAAAAGCAGCCACTCATCTTGACTCCTCCTCTATTGCAAATCTGGTTAATCAACGAGAACAAAACCACTCGCCGTCGGTGCATGCGCTCTGCACGGCCGAGATAGCGGCCGATGGGCCCCATTGGGAGAAGGTGGGATAACTGAAAAGGAAATGTTTTGCTCTTTGTAAACGTTTTGGTTTATAATGAACACCAAATCTGTCTTTTCCATGAGTGAATGGCCAAACCTGATTTAGTCCATAAGGAAAGCAAGAAATGAGTATAATAGATGAACAGTCCCAATACCCTGTCTCCATCAAAGCCCTGCACTGGCTTGCAACTAGGCTAAGCTCCTGTGCAGCAGGAGGATAACTGTGGAGTTGTATTGTGCGGCAGATTAGTTGGTGATCAGCTTTTAGGTTCAAGCACCAACTCCACAATAGCTTTGTTTGTGTATCTGCGATCAAAGTAAATGGGAGCGGACTCTGCTTGGCCCAGGAGGAGAGACAAGCAACCTAGTAACCTGTGCTTCTTTTAAGTATTGCTTTGTTCTGTATTTTAAATAAGATGCATCTTTACATTTGAACATGGTTATTTCGACATAATCGAAGGTGAGCAGGTGATTGCTGACAGGTAAACGTAAGAGCTGGACAAAGGGCTTTGGTTCTGTTCCAAAATCCTTGGAAATGACCACAGACTCACCATGCACTTGTGAAGTGGAGCCAGGTTCCACTTGGAACTTCATGTTCTAGCTAGATAACTGGGGAAAAAACAATGCAAACAAAATGGCTTTGAAAGCAGAGTTGGGGGGGGAGATAGAAATATTTTTTCCCCACAGTGGAAAAATAAATACAGTAGGACCACTAGTATGCTCATTTGGACAAATGTGTTTCCAATGCAGTGAACAGAGTTACACTGGTACAATCGTGAAGGGAATCTGGCTCAGCACAGGGGTCTGGGACTAGGTTTTTGGCTGATGCAAGCAGATGTGGCTTCTACTGAAGTCCGTGAGGTTACGCTAAGCTGCCGAAATGGAAAGAACTGACCCCAGGACAATGACAATCTTAGGGACTGCCTCTGCCGTTCCATATTCAAAACGCAGGCTTCTCTATATCTTTATCTTCTCTTCCTTTCATATAAATAGTGGGAAGAGAAAGATTACTAAACCTGCACTAATTTAATGAATCTCACTTTTAATATTTTTCTTCCAGAGATTAATCCTTTCTACTTAGTGTATCAATGCATATATAACTGTAAAAGCCACTGTGTTAAAGTTACTGTGTAGCAAAAAAACCCAACCCCAAACACTTAAAAAGATAGAGAAAAATATTTGTTGCGGCTGTATCTAAAAATGGCTTGTCAATTTTCTACCCTTCATTAAAAATGCATTACCTTCTGAAGCTGTTCTTTGACCTAAAGAGACTTAAAGCTAAAGAAATACATATAGTTATTTAATTTTTAAAGAAGAAATCTAGAGAGGATGAGACCAGAGTCAGCACAAAGCTTTTCAGTAGGGTCAGCAGTGCTGGGGTTTGCTGTCCCAAGGGTAGCTGGGGAGTGGGGTGCCTGGACTGGGTGGACTCAGCACCGTTGGTGGTGGATGCAGGGCCTGGGCAAGGGCAGGGGCGCTGGATGACTACGGCAGTTTTGTACCAGGGACAGAGGTAGGAGATTACAGCAGGGGGTCAGGGATTAGCCAAAGGTACTGATAAGTCAAAATATTTAATGCTACCTGGTATGGAAGGTGATGAGGAGGAGTCAGCAGGGTTAGGGTAAGGTATGTGAGGTTTGGGGGGGTTCTGTCATCTTTTTTCCACCTTTTTCTACATTACTTTTTCTTTCCTGCTGCTTCCTGCCTCCTGCAAGGAGGGATTGTGCGATGAACGTGGCAGGGCCAAGATGAATTTCCACAGAGGGGTCCCAGAGAATCAGGCTTTGTTCTCCTGCTTGTGCGCAGGATGGGGCTGCAAACAAAGGTGGCGGCGGGTGGTGCTGTTTTTTTTCATCCCTCGGCAAAAGCAGAACTATGCCGGCAAGCACCCGCCGTGACGGTCATGGAAGGATCACACGACGGCAAAGCAGGGTGGTTTGCCACCCCAGGCCGCGTTGTGTTTTTTGTGTATAGGTTCTCTGGATAGAGACTTCAAAGTTTAGCTGTGCTCTGAAAAGAAAATAGAAGGGCTTTAAAGTTTCCATGTCTGTTATGTTTCAAAAAAAAAATGTGCTCAGTGTAGAAGTAAAAGAAGGTTCCTTGTCCTGCTGTTTCTTTGAATGTTCAAACTGAACTTTTTCTCTGGCTTTCACCTGTTACAAAGGCATACTGCCCTAGTTTCAGACCCTCTAAAGCTATATCTACATTTGTTGACCAGATAGGGTTTTTTCCTAGTTTCACGTAGCGTTTGTTTATGTTAAAATCTTAAAGTAGACAAAGTGATTAGCGATTCAGGTGTATTTAGCTAGCTGAGAGAAATCCACAGGTTGTCCGATGTTAAATGTCAATAGTTCTTCTGTGTAAAATATCTATATTGACATCCATGCACTAGAGATTTAGAAGGAACTAAATAAGACTTCTCAAAACTCTCTCTTCTCCCCCCTCCCTTCGTAAAAGCGACACCAGTGGTAACACCAGTGTCACTCCATTGCCTGGAAGCAAACAACTACATTGATTCAGGGTCAAAAAGAACTCACTTTAGTTTACTTGCCTTAGCCATGAATTGGTATCACAATAAAAAGCCAGTGGCAGCCTAAAATGAATAAGCCTAAAATCACTAAAATCACTCCACTGAAATCAATAAGCCTAATAGTCACTACTTAAAGAAGATGCATCTGAAGCTAAGCCAGTGTCCGCATAGAATCTGTTCACCTTGACAATACTAGTGGATTTATTTCCTGTTTTGCAAGGTTGATATATTATATTATTGGGCTTTGGTTTTAATTTCTTGATAAGGGAACTGAGGCATAAACAGTATGAGACACATCTGCTATAGTGCATTGTCCGTGGCACAGGTAGTATTTCAAATGAAACTTCTGGAATTTCTGTCTTTACCTTCCTTATAGCATCTCTAGCATCTAAGGCCTGAAACGGGCGCTGTCTTGGTATGTCCTGCCTGCATACACTGCCAGTAAAATTGGTTTTGAGAGCAGCATACTGGCGGTATGCAGACAGGGAAGAGAAATTTTTCAGCAAAGCTACTTTTCATAAATCTTGTGGAACCTTTAACTTCCCATGAACCGTATTTTATTCATTCATTCACTGTTTCATTTGAATCCTCCTTCCCTTTTGAGGCAAGAATCTTACACAGCTAAATGACACATCTGGAAATCCTGACATGGATCACCAGGGCGAATTTGGTGCTAGCTACAAAACTATATGAATATTTAGAAGTGCTGGATGGTCAGCGTAACAGGACAGAGCCTGGCTGCCCACTCTGTAGAGGAATCTATCACCTAAAATAACTGGGAGGCAGATGGCACATGTCTTATTAAATAATTTTGTCTTTCTCTTCTTTGTTATGAGTCAGGTGAGTGCCAGTTACTAAGTGGTCCTAGGATGTACTGTGCTTTCCTGGGACAAAGGACCTGATTATAGTTAGACTAGATGCTGGAGCTTATCCACAATTGTCTTCATGCTGATAAATCAGAGTTTCACCGTACACCTAACCTTTCAATTCCCTTCTCTCCCACAGCAGATTTTTCATGTCAGTGCTGAGCTTTCCTCTCTTCCCCTCATTTGTTAACCCTTATTAGGATGAATCTGCCCAAGTGGACCTGTTCTGGCCAATGTATTCATGCTTGCTCCAGCAGTCTCAGACCTATTTTAATTACTCTCCTTTTGGTAATTGCTGTCTCTGTATGCACACTCCTTTGTTCGTCCTTCCCCACTTTGCTGATTTAAACCTTTGAAAAGAGGTTTTGCAATTTTTCAACATCGGATAGAAGTTTGTTGATCAACTAATATTGTTTCAACTCCTTGCTGAATTGCAGTTTCTCTCTTCAGCTATCAAGGGGAGCAAGAAA
>NW_009625123.1:19050-26873 GCF_000690535.1 Cariama cristata | reverse complement strand
CCGGCCCAGCCTTAAACGGTGACAATAGCTTTGATTCATTTCTTTAAAGCAAAATACTGTTTATTATCCAAACAATAAAGACACATAAAAAAATAAATCAGAAATGTCATGTTATTTCCATTGCTGATTCATCATATATAATCAAATATGTAAGAGAGAATTTCTTCTGAGTTATTACTATATTGGAAAGCAACATTCATAAATTCAGCAGACCTATATTAGAATATCTAGAAAAAGCATGACTAAAGAGGCAAGAATGGATGTATGTCAAATACATGATCTACAAGCTGAAAACCAGAGAGTGGCTAGTCAGACTTTCAGCTGAATTTTGTGCTTGCGTTCAAAGTATTTTTGCTATGCTTATTTCTGCCTACAAGGAGCAGTACCACCAGTTGGCACAAAGGAAGACCAAAATCTAGAAAGGAACAAACTAAAAAGAAATAAGGTGGAATTACATGCATGCTCTTAAAATACTTGTTTAATGCTTAGCTGGAATGATCCAGAAAACTCAGCATATTTTAGATTAGGATTTGTAGATGTTTTTCTTCCCAAGCTGTGCCCTCAGTTGTACGCTCCAGAGCTTAGAGCTCTTTTCACCTTTAAGAACAATTGGTTTGGCCAGTTGTCAGGTTTCCCAGTAGAAGATGAGGAGCATCCCTTGTAATTTGTTTGGTATTACCCATAGCAACCAGAGTTTTATTATATTAAAAACCCCCACAACTCAATCGTTTAAATTCAATAAATTCTAAACACCAGCCTCTCCAAAGGACAAGAATTAAGCCCTGTTTTGTCACGCAATGCCTTTCTGGGGGGGGAAATAAAAAAATTCTTGGTTTTTATTGCTTCTTGGTTGCCTTTTAACATTTGTCTATTTATTTATTTTATTATCGGGGAGCCTGGCGAAGCTGCAGTAAGACCCAATGTTCCCAACCGGAGGAAGAATCTCCCACTTTTCTTGTGCAATCTTTGTCATTATGTTTCATTTACACTGCGGATGCACTGAAGGAAACAGTCCTTCCCCCTGCTTCAGAGACTGAGTATTTTCATTTTAAAGACAGTAGCTTCTCCTCCTTTGGGGAGAGGGGGAAGGGAAGCTCCTGTAAAATGCAGAACACTACTTTTAATGCTGCAAAAGGAAAAGTAGATTCTTACTAATTATGGTTCTGTCTACAAACACAGATCTTTTGAATTTTCAGGAATATTATCTTTACTTTTTGAAAATGACCCAAGTTGATAGAGCTCTGGTGAGTTGAAGATTGTGCCTGCATGGGTCTTATCTTCCTTTGGGACTTCATTACAGCTTGAGGGATGGCATAGGTGCCAAGGAGGCCTCTTGTTCTGTGTATCAGTCTGGCTGTTACCAGCCTTTGAGTTTTTTGTGATGAATAATGATGTCTACGCTGTAGCTACTTCTGCGTGGACACAGGAAATAATCAGAAACAATAAACTGTTACCAAGCCCACAAAGATTTTGTGCAAATATTTACCTATTCTGAGTTTCTCATAGGATAATTCAGAGTTATGAACATCTGCTACTGCTCTCTAAATATATAAAATAGCACATATTTTCCAAGGCTGGTAGATAGCAAAATAATTTCCAATTTCTTTCATATAATTGTATTATACATTGTAAGAGCCTTCTGGGTGCTTACCTTTATCACATCGGCTATCTGACTCTCTCACTGCCTGCTATGTACACAACCTCTAATACATAGTGCAAAATCACATAGGTGGGGTGAGGTGGGTGTTCATGTCACTCAGCAAACTATTTCATGACTATGACATCATAGTCACAGACCTAGAAAAACTGGTTGAAACACTTGAATGGCTAAATTGTTTTAATGTCACAACTCCAGCTACCAAATTAGCTTTTTCTAACTGTCCTGAAGTAATTGAGTACACTTACAAAACCAATATGAGTTTCCTGAGCAAAATGCAGCAAAGAAAGCAAAGGACAGACCATATATAATCAACACAAAGACTTTTTTTCCTAATTCACATCTCACTGTGATGGGAATATATAAAAAGATGGCATAATTGCACTGCCAGTGATTGCACACACATTAATGGTTATAATCATAAATCACTTAACAATTGCTGGGTTTAGAGCTATCATGAGGAACCATTGAAACTTTATCTCCCTGTTTTTGTGTTTTTCTGTTTCTCTAGACTCATTAGAGGCTGAAATAGTTACACAATTGCTAGCTGCTGTACTTCAAATCTCCTGAGCTTTTCTTCCAAGATCGCTTCACCACCACTTTCAATCTTTCTATAACCAGACAGCTACAGTTTCTACTTGTTACTGGGCAATCTGCTCACAGCTCCTCCTTGTTTTACTGAAAAGTGACAGGGCTGTGGAAGTCCCGGAGACTCTTCCACCTGTTGCATTAAAGGGCACAGAAATTTGGCAGAAACTAAACCCCCTTACATTCCAGCTTGTCCACAGATATCAGAGGGGCTGGGGGCAGCTGGGCTTAGATTCTGAGCGATGCCCAATACAGCAGTGCCAGTCGGGTCGCATTCAACAGCCGAGTGGGCGTTAAATCCAACTGACACGGCCACAGGTGCACAAATGGTGCAATAGGCTGTAAGTACAGTCACAGTCACCGAACTGACACGGCCAGATGCACAAATAGGGTAGCTTATTGAAGGAGGAGATACAGATTCTTATAGATTGCTGGTGATAAATACGTTGTCTGCATTAGCACTAATAGTCTACTTTCTATCTGGGTCTCACCCGACATAGTTGGAGGCGCAAACTTACCAAAGAGGTGTCCCTCCTTTGGAGAGGGGAGAAGAGCAAGCCCTTCAACTTGTCCACAAAGCAAAGATCATATCCTCATCTTTTACCATGGGCAATTTCAAATACCAAATTTATATTTTTGGGAGAAGTGGAGGCGAGACTGTAGTCAAATTACCTGTTGATGCTGTTAGAGGGAGGGCAGAGGCACTTTCTGGTGTAGTTCTCATATGTAAATGAAGGATAACGAGGGTGTTGATCACCTTTAGTCATCCCGTGGATCCTGGGCAGGGTGGGAAGGGCAGGGTGTCCCTTTCCTATCATCCCCCCTTCCACCCGGCAGATAGAGCAGCAAGGGCTCTCCAGCCTCCACCCAGTAGCCCATCACCCCCATCAGCAGCCCATTAACTCCATCAGCACCTTGCAGCCCACTCAGTAGCCCATCACCCCCATCAGCTGCCCATTAACTCCATCAGCACCTTGCAGCTACCACACCTCCTTAATCCCCTCACTAGGTATCTCGCGGCCTTGGGCCTCATTCCTACACCACCCTTACACCTTACTTGGATTTTAATGCAGATGGAGCACATCGTTATATACACTTAGACTTGCAAATGAACCAAGAAAACAAATTTTTAAAGTTTTCCTAGAGATTTCTGTGTGGGTAGGGTAGTTACGTGATCTGGTGCTAAGTATCCAACTTTGACACTCCAGGATCAGGAAACTCCCCAAAAGTCCCCAAACTTTTGGCCCTTTTTGGTCCACTTCGTTTTAATTCAGTTCAAATCTCTTATTCAATTTTGTGTGCAATGCGCAGTTCAAACAGCACAAGGAAGGGGACAGCAGATCACCAGGACTGCATCCTTCTGCAGCCCCACCTTTGTAATGCTGGCTTAAAGTGTTAGGAAATCTACAACCTAAGGCAGTTTTGGTGGACTGTGACTGAAAAGGCAATAATATTTTAGGCCAGGACTGAAAGGCACTTAGCAAGTCATAGTGGGGAAATTCATGCTATTTCAATCTGTAGTTTACCTGACCCTAAACACTGCTACTGATCCATTTTCAGAAGCATTACACTTACATTCAGTTGCAAATTTGTAGTCAGTTAACCAAGGAAAAAGAGAGTAACTGACTTACTCAAATGAATCAATCTACTGTTTAACTATGGAAAACCTCTCCAAACCCAAAATTTCCATAAAGCTGCAGAAGTCATAGACATTTGCAAAATTAAAATCTCCCTGTCTTAGGGAGAGATCAAGCTACAGAGTCACAGCTGCCAAACTCTCCCATAGCACTATTCCCAAGAAATAATGCTATATTAAAAAAAAAGGAGGTCATATTTTTTCATACCCACAAATTGTACTTCTGAAAACTTTCTTCTTACTATTCTGTGAGAGTAAACCATCAGATAACTCTCAGATTATTTCTGCTTACAAATTATATTACTGAAGACATGGTATTTCCTAGTTGAAGCAGAACAAGTGGTTGACCAGGCACACCTGCTGCTGACATAGATCTCTTCCCTCATTTGCTGAGCTCTCTTTTTGTGGTTGTACAATTTTTAGCCACCTTATTCCTGCTCTTTATTCTTATTGATAAGTGGTTGGATAAGAAATGAAATGAACATGACTGAGGTTAGTTCTGTTGCAAGAGAAATACTAGTGGGGAACGTAGTTAATCCGAGGATGCAGGAGAAAGTGACACTAAAATAATCTGTCTTGGGTTCTTTATATTTGCCTGTGACACTGGATGCTACATAGTGTCAGGATCTTTTTTTTTTTCCCTTTTAATTTTAAGATAAAGGATTATATCATGAAAATACAGTGTGTATTCACAATTATTTTCCTCTATAAAGCAGAAAAGGTGCTTGGATACGTCCTGCACTGGTTTAAATCCCATCCTCCATGGTGATTGTGAGGAGGTTCTTTTCCTGTCTGCACACTCACCTTCAAGGCTGTGCAGGCTTGCTCTCAGCAGAGAGTCTGTCCGTCACCCAGTCGACTCTAATTGGGAAGAGCTGTCCTTGATTTTATAAAAGCTGAATGTGTATGCAGCTGAGATGGTGATCCCCAGATTTGTCATCATACAGAAAAGCATGAAGCAATACATTGTGGGGGTTCAGCAAGGTCCATGATAAAACTGGAAAGCAGCATGCAATCAGCTTCAAAACCTGTCTTTACATCGAGTTATATTCCTTTTCAGATTAAGCATTCCTCCCCAAGGAAAATGTGTTGGTTATACAAACTAATCTTCAAGCTCTCAGAACTGATATGCACTCTCTCAGCTGCTATCTTCAGCAGCAGAAAGTTTGGGGACATTTCAAGAGACAAACAAATGACATGCCCCAATTCTTTTCCTCTATACAAGTTTGCATTTATGTATTTACACTTTTCTACTGCAATTGTTTATAGAGCATTGCTGTGGAAACACTGGTGCCAAAGTACACATAGTAAGGAGCTTATGTAGAAAAAAAATCAGCCTCTATAGCACTTTCAGCTGAAAAAGGACTTTGGCCCACTGTTCTTGCATGCATTAGAGCTGTTCTGTCAGCCTAGAGGTCCCTCAGGCCAGCAACACGCTCCATGGGTGACTACTTCAGGGCAGAACTCACGGACACCTTCTGCACAGAAACACGTGTGAGTGGGCACAGGCAGGGAAGACATCATGCTGGAGTGGCATGCATGCACTTTGTCCATTGACATTTTCCTTCCCAAACCTGCCAAGCAAGAGGCTACTCTTCATAACAGTGCCTGCCTGCCTACGCTACGTGAAGGATAACAGCCACACAAGGTGTGCAGTTTTTAGACTCTGCAGCTCTTCGTGGTGTCTGCCCAAACTAATAACCTGTTTTGCCCTTTACGCTTCCTTGGCATTACATTCGTCCCCTGTCTTGATAGCATCCTTGTCCTTAGTCACGTCCTTTCAATGTTACTTCTGTCTGTGTGTAAGGAGAAGCACAATACAAAGACAAATACCTGAACTGTTAAATGCCAACCTGAAAGTTTGGCCATCACTACCTTCATACACTCATACAGTTAAGTCAGAGAAAGAGAGCTGTCATAAAAGCTTTTCACTATTAAAATCTGAATGTATACATTTGCTACATAATATCAGTGAAAGTACTTTTGTAAATCTATAATGAAGTCTTTCAGCAGTGCTTTATCTGAAATGTCTTGTTTTTTCCCATTAAACTGCTCATTTAAATGGAAAAACATATTTTAGTTGCAGTGTGATGAGAAACAACTGTTTCTCATTTTGAATGTGTGTGACAATGTTCTTAACTACGAAGTGATAATTGGTGATCTATGAAATGAACGTTCATTAGGCTGGCACACGAGCTTCTAGAAAAGGTATAGTTCAATACCTTTATTTGAATCACGTGCTTTACATAACTATGAATTATTGTTAAACATAAGCAAAAAATAACAAAATTTTAAAGAAGAAAATTTTAAAGAAGAAAAAACATCATCTCTCATAGATGATGTTTTCTATGGACAAATGAGAAGCAGAGAACATCTTCATTGTTTATGATCTGATGAACTGATAAACAGTTAATGTAGGTAATGACTGAATGATCAAACAAATGGAACAAGCAGTCCTTTTAACATAATCTGTGCATTATTTCTGTACTGTGGCAAAATTATGAGAACTGGCTAAAGTACAAGAAACATTTTAAAGGTAACAATAACTGCCGAGACCTTTAAAGATACTTACATCACTTTCATGGCCTTCTCTTAGATTGTAAGTGAGATCATGCTGTATGTCTTCAACAAACTTGTGAGCATACTCTGGGTAAAGGTCGAGCACTTCAAAGAGACCTTTGAGAATAATGCATTGGAGGTCACAGTACGTTAGAGCTTTAACATCTGCATTTGTTTTAATAACTTGATCCCTAATGGATAGGTTTGCTCCAATTAGATCTCCTTTACCTAAAAGAAAATACAAAAATAATCATCCTCAAAGCATGAATTCTTTACCTCTTTTTTGAATCTTAAATCTGTTTAACATAATTGCTAAATCTTAAATCCCATTGTTACCACTGCATTGTTTATTTAATAACATTCTAAAGGATCTTTGACTAAAAGCTGTGGTGTTTGTTTTTTTTTTTGCAGGTGCAATATGATATGCAACTAATTGGAGGTACAAGACTAATTTCCAGACAGGTAACTACCTGATTTAAGGGAACAATCAAGTAAATATGTATAAAATTCAGATTTATGCTAGTAATTAATAGCAGGTGTGATTTTGTTTTTCAAAAAGTGAACATTATGTTTCTAGCTTTTTTTTTTAGGACAGGTGTAAATACAGCATTTTAACAAAGACATGATTAGGTGTAGATCACCCATTCAAATGACTTTTTTTCTTAGAATTTGGATTGCAAAACATTCACAATCTATGATAACTATGGCGGCATAGCTACGTTTTACGATGTATCTTAGTTGTATAGGCTATTAATAGATGTATATCTCAAGGGCACTTCTGTCAAGAAAAAAGAACCAATTCTTAAGCCATTATATGTTCATTTATGGGCAAGACTGCCTTAGAATACTGGCTATATTAAAAAACACAACTGACCATATATTGAAGAGCACAAAAATTTTATAATTAAAAGCTTCCATAAACATCTGATCTGGGTTATAAAGTCCAAAGAGCAGTCATTGAACCAGAGGTCTTCCCCCACATTAGCACAGGTGATCTTTGTTAAAGGCCTGGACAGTGTGATGGAGCACGTTCTTGGCAAGTTTATGGGCAATACTGAACTGGGTGGAGTGGTTGATATGGTAAAGGGCAAAGCTGCTATTCAGGGGGACCTCAAGGAATGAGAAAAGAGCTGACAGGAATCTCATGAAGTTCAACAAAACCAAATGCCAAGTCCCGCACCTGGGATGGAAAATCTCCCTGCAGTAGTATGGGCTGGGGGCCGGCCAGCTGAAAAGCATCTCTCTGGGGAAGGACCTGGGGGTCCTTGTGGACAGCAAGTTGAACATGAGCCAACAACATGCCCTTGCAGCAAAGAAGTCCAAGAACCTCCTGCACAGCATTAGCAAGAGTGCAGCCAGACAGTCCCACAAAGTGTCTCTTTC
>NW_009625123.1:0-19019 GCF_000690535.1 Cariama cristata | reverse complement strand
ATGTCATTTATCGTACCACATCTGGAGTAGTGTGTCCAGTTTTGGGCTTCCCAGTACAAGATAGAACATTGACATACTACAGTGAGTCCAGAAGAGGCCACCAAGATGATCAGGGACTGGAGAACATAATGTACAAGGAAAGACTGAAAAAATTGGGTATCATTCTGCCTTAAGAAGAAAAGGCAAAGGAAGAATATTATTGCTGTCTTCAATAGCCTGACGGAAAAGTGCAGAGAAAACAGAGTTAAAATCCTCTTCAGGGTGTACAGTGTGACAAGACGTACTAGGCACAAGTTGTAACAAGAGAAATTGTGGCTAGAAATGAGGAAATGAAAGTCACCGTGAGGCTGAGTCAAACAGTGGGATGGGCTGCCCAAAGAGGCTGTGGAATCATCATCCTTGGAGAGGTTCAAAATTTGCCTGGACATGGCCCCGAGAAAGCTGAGCTAAACTGGCCCTGCTTTAAGCAGGTTTAGGTTGGGTGGCTTCCAGAGGTTCCTTCCAATCTTACATTATTCTGTGATTAATAAGTAATAAGTGAAGACTGTAAAATCTGAAAATCCACCCAGCATGTGATTCTAACTCGATATCACACAGGAAAAGGTGAACTTGAAGGGTAAATTAAACTAAGCAGCCAGCGATCCCTGAGGCTGCTTAAATAAAAGAATTTTATAATTTAAAATACTACTTGTAACTTTTTCTATTTAAATGGAGCTTGAACAACTTTCTCAAAACAGCTCATCATAAACCCAGCGTAGGGAGGGATTTTCTTTTGTGTTACAAATATACATACATTCATGCTACTTTGGGGTTTCTTAAAGTTTGCAATTGGTATAAATAAGAACTAGTATTAGTTCAGGGAAAGGTAAATCTGATAGATAACAATAACATTTGTCATTGCTTATCAAATGATGCAATGCTTACATAATCAAATATAGTATAAAGCTAAGCAATAATTTACTTTTAGTTTTTATTGTAAGCATCAACAAGTCTTTAGATTTCTTTGATTATATTGAGCAGAGGGCTGGCAATGTTAAGCTATTGCTGGATGTGTAAATACAGACAAGAGAAAAAAATATTTCAAATATACCAAAAATTGATCTTTAAGCATCTTAATTAGAAACATTTTAGGCATATAAACAGTATTAGTATCAATAATGCATAAATTTGTAAAAAATGTTAGAGTTGTATCTGATTGTAGTTACAGTGTTTGATGAAATTATGTCAGCCTGAAAGACACTACAGTTGAGCTGGTAATGCTAATGTATGTTTCTTTTCAAATTAAAATCATATAGTAAAGGCTGCAGGTAGTAAGCTGAAGTTTCATGTAGAATTACTGCAGCAGTGAAATGATTGTACCTTGAAAATCAACATGTTTTACACAAACTGAATCACGTAAGTTATTCTTACTAGTTCTTTTTTTTTTCATTGGAGAATAAACTTATTTAAAAATGTTTATGCAGACACATCTGTTTGTTAACATATCTGGGACATGCAAAGTTATACATTTCTTCTCTTTATGGGTATCTTTTAAATCACTTATGCCTAGTATTTTTAAATAAATCTAAGAAGTATGCTCAAACAGTACATAACTGTCATACTAAAACGTACTTTCCTATAAAAGGTATCCTAACCATCATTATGAGGTATCAAGTAATAGTCTCAAGAGGATCCAAACAGCTGTATTTAATCAGAGCATTTCATTGTATTGTTGCTGTATTGCTTGTTAGTGAGAACGGTTGAGTAAACGAAAACTAATCCACTAGAATTAGAGTCATGACAGATTTATAAAATAGTGATCTGGGAACTGTAACTAACCCAGCATTGTCAGGGAAAAAAATGCTCTCTTGGAATTACATCACATCAGTAACACAGTTTATTATACGGTCCTACAGGTTTGATGCATTCACCTTCTGCTGGTGTTAATTAGGTTTAAATGATGAAGCTCCCCTTCACTGTAACGAAACATTATGTCATTGTATTATGTTTATGCTTTTGCATTATGATTTCACTAACTTCCCTCAGAAATCCATTAATCTCTTTCTTATTGTTTTCATTGTCACCATTACACAATGATGCTTTCATTAACATTTTCTGAAGTGCCTGAAAATGGAATCATTAATGAAATCATAGTTCCAATGGGGGCAGCCCTGGACCTTTTGCTATATTTAAGCTTATGTTTTTCTCTAAGCCATATTTTATAGCTTTGATCTATCTGATCCAATAAAATCGAGGCATTTGAAAACTTCCTGATTACAAATGAGTGACAGAGTGATGTGGACTGCCAGTCTAATGGAATTAAAGAGTTATGAAACAAATAGGACGTGTATCACATTTATGTTCTTAAAAAAGACCAATCAAATATGTGCTGGTAAAATAAAGGAAATTCAATTACAGAAGACCAGAAGTTTGCATTATCAACAGTCTAGTGCCATCCCACAAAACAAGAAGGAAAGCACAAAAGGAAATGTTCGTTTTAACTCTACTTTATAAGAATATTAAAAGTTGTTAGAAAGAAGAATACATTTCAATCTAAAGAGGTATTAAAATAATAATAAAATAATTCTTTATATTTAGAGTAAAATTTTATATTTTACTTCATAGAATCATAGAATCATTATGGTTGTAAGAAACCTCAAAGATCATCAAGTCCAACCGTATACGCAATGCCACCATGCTCGCTAAACCCACTAAATCATGTCTTGAAGTACCACATCTAAACGTTTTTTGAACACCTCCAGGGATGGTGACTCCACCACCTCCCTGGAGAGCCCGTTCCAATGCCTAACGACTCTTCCAGTGAAGAAGTTCTTCGTAATATCCAACCTGAACCTCCCCTGGCCCAACTTGAGACCAGTTCCTCTTGTCCTATCAATACTTTATAAACATTGACTCAGACAAGTCTAATCATCCTCTAGCTGAAGATAAAGTAGGCATTCTTCTCTTTAGTAGGCATCAGATTGAGGCCAGTCACTGAAATTTACAGATAGAGATGTTTAACCCTAGATCAGTCAAAGCAGTCATCTAGCAAACAACATCTAAACAAAATTTATTAGAACAGAACTTCTGGCCTTTCTCTGTTCTAATATACTCAGATGACTGCTGGCAGCATCAATTAGCTTGAAGAAGTGACTCTTTGGGGAGCGGAGCCAACAATGCTTGTTTTTCATCACATAGATGTCCTGCAAGGGGTGTTCACATGGATGTATCAAAGAATGAGAGTAGGCTCACATTGCTTTCTTTCATTTGGGAGCATTAGTGGGAGCACTGCCTGGCCACTAATTTTCATGAAAGATTTTGGAACTAATAACCAATGTCCTTTGAGGTATCAAGACCATCATCAAATTTAGTTGAAAGCAGCAATTTGTATCAAAATCTAGCAAGTACCTCCTTACATGCAAAGGAGAGAGAATAAGTATAAGAAAATCAGGATACAACTGAAATATTGCACAGCTAACACTCTAGCAATTGAAAGCTCCTTAGGGCAAAAAATAAGGGAGTTTGAAATAAAAAAAAATTAGAGATGTCCATAGAGTATGTATAGCAGATTAAAATTGAACAAATTCTTTCTCATCAGACTACTAGGACACACTAAGCCACCAGTTAGTAGTGAAGGTCCTCCTACACTGGAGGGCCATTCTTTCTCTTTGAAGCTATGATTATGAGCATACCGAGAATTGCCAGCACCGTGCTGTCCTTCAGGACTTCCATGGAACCTGAGCAGACGAAGTAGATTGCTTGCAGGGCATCTCCCTGCCGGAGGAGGTATTCCCCAGGAGCACAGAAGGAGGTTTTGATATGCAGAGACAGAGACCTGAGGCAACCACGGCTGGCACACTCGAAAAGGGAGAGCTGTAAAATCTCCTTGTTCAAGTGCATGGTGATGTCTGAACGCAGCTCGTCTGGAAAGTCTTTTAAAAGCTGTCCAAAAACAGAGAAAAAGAGGCAAAAAAGAGAAGTAGTGTAAAATAATTTGTTTCCTCTTTTGCAGAAGTGATCTGATTTAGTACTGCTGCACATGTTGTACTAATGCAAAGATTTCCCTTTGATTTTTCTTATTCCCTTGATAAGATGTGTGCTATGTCTTAATAAATATTTATGCTGATAAACACTGATTAATTCCGAGGAAAACAGGAATAAAAATATGCCTTTATACAAAACCAAGAAAAAAAGTCAACAACACAGTGTGTAGGAATTCCCCCTAATGCGCAATTTAACCTTCTCCAAGTTGTCCTCAGCTGTTACAACACAGCAGGCTGTTGAGGTATATACCACTGCGTACAGTGGCATATACACTGAAAACAGAGCAAAAATGAAATTAATTTAGATTTTCCTTAAAATGCTTGTACAAAATTCATCAATAGGCTATATTGCTTCTTTTATGGTAAAACCACCAAAAGAGGAATAACTCAATAAAAACCTCTAAGGGTTTTTTTGGTGGGGTGTTGTGGTTTTTTTTCTGAGTCATGCAACTGGACACTGAAAGAGAGGTGGGAAAGGAATGGAGACAAGGTGCATGTTCAGTGGAAGCACCTATAGAAACTAAAAGACCATAAAGTCTTCCTATTTTTCCTTGGTCTTAATTTTAGGCAAATTCCCATTGTAGCCCAGCCAACACTTAATGATACCTATATATGCTTTACAGAAGATCTGCTGCAAGATGGCAAAATTGAGAGACACGTTTTTCTGCTCAGAGACAGCCTTCTGAGAGTGACACATAACTGCTCAAGTCATCTTTCCTTTTGTCAAGGCACCACAAAAAAATTCAGGTGGAGCTTTTAAAAAAAGTTGAAGTGGTTTCAGGTGCCAGTCCCAGTGATGCAAAGTACACTGCCTGCCTATGGGCAGAGCTGTGGACCATGCAAGCTGCAAGCCCGCAAGCATTGTTTTCTCTGTAGTTTGAGGGCATCTGGCATCTGAGCAATGCAATCAACCGATGCTTGACCAAGTGGGCTCAGACAAGACAGTTTGCGGATGGGAGGCAAATAATGAACTACTGGTGGTCTCTCCAGCCGCTGCTGTTGTAGTACAGCAGTCGCTCACTTTCAGTGCGACTAAAGGTACAGAAGGTACAGAAGCTGAAGGTTATCCTTAACCAAATCTAGGAAAGCTTTGACGTCTAAGTGGGTATTGTACCTTTGTAAACCTTACTAGGCTCCTTCTGTTGCTAGGATGCTGTTGAAAATCCCATTCTTTGTGCTGTGCACACCACAAAAAAGAATTTATCAAGAAAAGAATGTTCTCAAACCCAAATCTTTCTGCTTATTTCCACATTATCTCTAGAGGCCACTGAGTTTTATAATAACATATCTAACAAGAACTCTGAAGGGAATGGTTACTTCAAATAACACTCCAGCAGAGGGAAGCCATTATTTCTTCTAGCGTATAGTAATATATAACCTGGATAAGTAATTTAAAACAAGCAAGCAAAGACATGACCAGAAATCTGCCTTTTGATTTCACTTTCATGTTACATGCTACAATATTTTAAAATATAGGGAAATTAATAACATAAAAATTCAGGCCAAACCACTTGTTTACAGTATTGCAAAGAATAAAAGAAAATAAAGGAGGCAGTAAAGAAGTCTCTCCTTTAAAGAACACTTTAAAAAACCCAGCAGATTTTTTGTTTGGTGAAAGGCAAAACTGCTCACTGGGGTATTTCTGCTGGCATCATCCAAAAGGTTTCTGATGAATGCCTCTTCAGCATTTGAGGATTATGGAGGACTTTGAATTTTTAATATATGGTATGATGTTCTAAACCGGATTTTTCAATAGCATAACCTCTTCCTGGAAAAGCCCAGCTTTATTTTTAGGCATGCTTTTTTCATATTTAACTACACACAAAACACAGCATCACAAATGGAAAATTGGCCCCCCTCCTTGACTCTAAGTCCATAGTCAAAACCATCAAACGCACAACCTCCCTCGTTTGGTTACCTCATTGGAATCAATTCCATTATTGACAGACCATGTGGTTTGGAAATATTCAAGCATCCTTTGCTTTAGCTGCTGTGGCAGGGGATGGACCCGTATAAAGTCCTTCAAATCCTTGGTTCTTGTGTGATAAAGGGACCATCTGGAGTACATCCTCTGAATTATGGCAGTCACATTGCCAAACACCAAGGCATGCATCAGAGCTATGGAGGAGAGAAACTGTGTGTGATGAGGAGTGACTTGTTGATCATTAAAACATAACACAGAAAATAAACAGGATCTTCACAGAAAAACAGTTTCCTGATTGAGAGATATAATAAAGCTTTTGAATATAAGACTCCATGAGTAATTGAGTAATATACAGTAGTATTCATACAATTATTCATTTCAATTTTTTGTGTCACTAGCAGTCACAGTCATGGGAAAGGGTAGAACCACATCTGATGCTCTCTAGTCAGGGTACCAAGCGAAAGAATGCCCAAGGCAAATTAAGTTCACAGTCTAAGAAAAAAGGAAAACATATGAACACATGTAGGCAGGCATTCTGAGGAAATGAGAAACCATTAATCAGTATGAAAACTAGACTCAAATGGTCAGTTAGTAAACACATAGAATGTAACAGATTTCAGAGAGCTCATATAAATAAAAACAATTACTAATGGGGACCCTGTGTAGTGGAATGAGATTGCAAACAACATTTAGCAATGTATCATAGTCTGGGGAGTAAGATGTTAAAAAAAAAAGAGAAAAAACCCATTGTGAAGCAGAAATTCAGGTTAAAAAAAAAAGAGATACATTCAAACTGACAATCTGATTTCTTATGTTGCTTGAGAAGGTCAAATATGGTGTGAAATTGTTTATCAGAAAGTTCTGACATCCTGGAGTTTGTCTGCAATTAGAGACTGGCTTGGGAATAAAAAGACCAGAAGCAAAATTGAAGAAATGCTTACAGATCCAGGTTGTCTGGGTTTGCCTGTGCAGAAATGTGCTTGCTGATTATCAGTGGGAAAAATCACTGCTAGATTGTCTGTCATGGGGTATTGACCTGAGGTATATAATATACGCATTTACAAATTGTTTATTGAAAAAACTATCAAAGAGCTTGATTATTACTCTTAAGGGACATCTATCTTTATAGTACTTGAAAGAAAGCAGACAGACTCCTCAGAGTGGCAAAGGAATTGGTTTATAAACAAGACAAACAAGACATTGGCCTTGTATGGCAATTTACAGAAGTCCAGTGTGAGTGAGGAGAGACAAGGGGGAACAGGAGGAGGAAAAGATGCATTTTGGAGGTTAATAATGTTTTACATGGTAGAAACAGGCAGGAAATTCTTTAATATGGAGTGCTGAAAAATTTTACAGGCTGAGTAAAACACAAAGGAGCTAGTAACAATATCTATGTCTTTATTGTGAGGGGGGTGCAGGAAAACAGATCAAGCACTGCAGTGTGATGTAGTTTCAAGATACAGTATGCATTCTTGTAGAGGTGATCCAGTCAATACAAGTCTGTTAGTAAAAGAAGACAAATGAAAAGCAGGGCAGAAAGAAAAGGATCAGATATGAATATCAGAAAGAAAAGTAAGCATAATTGGAAATTTATTTCTAAGAATAATCAGCTGGATCAACTAGGTGTTGTTCCTGACGGTGCAGTGAATTGCTAAGTCCTTAATGTCAGAAACTTGGGCACCAAAATGTGAGGGACTGGTGTAATGCTAGATACAGGATATTATAATAGAAATATGGCAGCTAGGGCTGAAACAATTCAGCCAGACATAGCTAAATACGCTGAAGAGACAGGATAGCCTCTTTAAGGATGTGAAAATCACTTTAAAAAGGGGGGAGGGATAAAGCATTAGGTGGTGTATGGATGCATATGTAAAAATCACATGTGATGTAAGTCTTCCAACAGGCTCCAAGGTTAGGAGCTGGACAGTGTAGAGATCTCAGTGATGTTATTATAGGCACAAATATCGTCAAGAATTTTATTATTATGGGAGAATCTGTCTTTGCATATGTACTTTGGAAGACAACCGCTACTGATGATGACAAGCTATTCCTGGCTGCAATAGGCATTAGATTTCTTTATCAAATAATCACAGACCTACCCTACTTTCTGTAAGAAATCTATTAATACATTCTCTAAAACCAAGTAGGACAAGTTAAAAACTTCTAGAAACTGCATTTCATAAAGTGGCCTTGATTTTAATGGATATTCTAAATTACATTTTTGTTGCTTAGGGGACAGAGGAACACCTGAAAGGACTGGAGCTACTAGAATGGGCCTTCAGTCGCACAAATACAAAACTGCACACTGTTTGCTCAAAGAACATGGAGAACACATGACAGCACGTGGTATGTTCATCTGCAGAAGGACAGATCTGATTAATGTTTTACAGATGCTGGGTATCCTAGAAATGTTGGTTAAATTTCAATAAGCAACTTTTCTTTCCAACTTTAAGTAGAAATACTGTATAGAATAAGATGTTTTGTCTTCACAGTATTACTTGCCGTAAATTGTAATTTCAAATTCATGAAAAACAAAAATTAATACCAAGAGGCAGGTAAAAATCAAGCAAGAATATTATGAGTTATTTATCTGTTAAATTAACACCATTTTTTTTTTCTGGCTTCAACTTTCTTTAAGGTTGCAATAAATTCACTTCATTCTTTCAATTTGCAGTGACACACATTAAAGAGGTACGAACTACTGATAAACTAAATCACGCTATCCGTGACATCTCAAATTTCATAAACTAATGGCTTGGTGTAAAAACTGTAAAAAACTTACATCAATTTTTCCCAAGACATCACTTTCCACTAGGGAATTTTAAAATTAAATATCAGGCAAAACGATACATCAAAACATGTTTTAAGAAATGAAAAGCTATTATGCCCTAAAGTATACAGACTAGTACTTTATTCCTAATAGAGTTTTCTGAGGCATGCTCACTAGTCTACACTGTGATGTTAACTCCTTCAAGTTTCCTTGCTTTGTTGCTTTTCTTAAATAGCATCTCAAACACAATTCCTCCAGAAAATACCTGCAAACCAGCCTGCTCTGCTTTCTTACCTGGATATATCTGTTCACTGGACCCTCCCAGATGTAAAGTCATTCTTCTACCTGCTTGCCTAGGAGTAACTTTGCCTTTCAGTTTTCAGTCCTCTCTTACTATATTCAGTGAACTAGTTTTTCACAATTTATTCAGTGCACAAGCATATTAGTTCTACTGCTCGGTAACATAAAAAATGAAAAAGAAATTGCTATAACTGGACTAAATAAAAATGTAGGATACTTTTATATTCTTCTCTATTAAGTTTGTGAAAGCTCTGCCATATCAAAGTGAATTAAATATTCATCATTGCCTTACACAGGATATCTCTTGATTTCTTGATTGAAATGAAAACTCCTTCCTTCATTCCAACAGATTTTATATAATGAAAGCCCCAAAGCACAGAGACCACACTGTATTTTAAAACTATAATTTTATGCTACCAGCAAAAGCAATTAATGATCTGCTTGTGTTTTTGTGACATTGTCAAAATGAAAATGATACCATTCTTGGATGATTCATTATATTATTGCCACTCATTTTCAGGACTGGGAAAAAATGACAATAATTCATTGAGCACTTTTTATACTACTTAATGCTGCAAATGTATACTTTACGGGTCATTCATTGTGTTCCCTGACTTTCAAGTGTCAAGTTGCCAATTTATTTTTGCCCAGGAAAATTTATGCTGCAAAGCTGACAACCAGTGCCTTACTGACTAGCTCTGGAGAAATACCTACTACTATTTCCAGAACAGTTAGGCAAGCAGAAAAAAAAAATGAGGGAGGCAGTACTCTAGCCAAGACTCGCTTTTGCGCTTCATGCCCAGTGCGATATCTTTGAGTTGTATGATGTACACACTATCAAATAGCACAGCTGATTTTGGGGGGGAGGAAGATGAAGGTAAAGAGAGAGCTGCAGGTACTTTCTCTAGTGGTCTTGGCTTACCAAGCTCTGCAGGTGCCACCAGCTCACTGGCTGTGCCCAGGTGCCTCAGCAGAAAGAAGATGACCATAAATGAGCACATAGCTTTCCCCAACAGTACAACTAGGTAATTAACATAGATAAAAATACTACCAAGAGCTCCAAATATGACAAAAACATTGCACTTTGTTTCTAATCTGAAGCAGTGATGTGGTAAAATCTACTTAGTGATAATTAAACTGCTTTTTATTTATGATGGAGTCACCTACAGCTCACCAAACAGTCCTCCTGGCTCTGTCCTGTCTGCGTTGCCTTCCTTCTGGGCTGGTCCTTCAGATGAGTATATGCACCAGCTCACAGCCAGATTCATCGGTGGGCTGCTCACTGCCCCTTGCCATCATTCCCAGGTCTGCTGTGGGGACTGAACTGGAGCTGAACGTGCACCTATTACCTGGTTGACTGGAAAAGTGCCTGGCACGTAACCAAAATCCCCTGGCACACGGATGGGCCACGCTCACTGAAAATAACGTGAGTTTGCATTTTATTGAGTGACAACTGTCTTTTGTCACCATAGGTGATCAAACGGTTGGAAATACATCTGCTTAAGAGAGTTTATCTACTGTAAAACCAACAAAGTTATTTCCCTCTTTTGCCACTTCAAATTAAACTTTCAGTTGTCTTTTTTCTTTTAAAGAAAATTAGCAAAATTTCAGCTCTTATTTTACTTGTCCCTTTCCCCCCCCCAACATTTTACACGATGCTTAGCATTTGTACCTACCCCCGATCAGCATTGTGCAAATGGAGAAGATCTTTTCAGCATCGGTATTGGCTGAAACATTTCCAAACCCAACACTGGTGAGGCTGCTGAGGGTGAAATACAGGGCAGCTATATAGGCACTTCTGATTGATGGGCCTCCTAGTGTATTATTCTCATAGTAAGGAGACTCAATACGTTTTCCTAGCTCATGAAGCCAACCTGAAAAACAAAGCATAAAAAGATATATTAAGGAATACTGACACCATGAAAACTACACATTCTGTAAAACAAAATAATTCTAAAAAAAAAATAAATTGTTTAGAAGACACTGCATTCTTCACACAATTCCAAGAATAAAAAGAACATTAAACTGTAGGAATTTATACAGTGCGTTAAATATAATGTCTCTAGAGTATTTATTTTTATGTATGATTATTTATGATAAAAACTGTATTTCTGTATGGAAATCAAGTGTTTTTGAATTGCATATTACAGATCTAATTAGGTAATTCATAAAATCCATTAAGGCACTGAAAACAAAAAAATCATCACCCAATAACACTGCAGCAAGAATGCAACATTGATTTGATTCTTTCCATTAATTAAGGCCTGGAAAGATTTTTGAGATTCTAAGACTAAATCGTTATAATAATAATTATATATTTAGCACTTTTTACATGTTTCTTTTTACAGTAGGAAAGATTCAAACAACTAAACATAACTAACAAACTAGAATTAATTTTGAAAAGTTCCTTCAGTAAGTATTCTCTAAATTGTTCATTTAATCTTTCCTTTCATTTCGCTAAATGAGCCTATGTGTGCTAGAGAAAGTAGCATTAGCTACTGCCTCATAGATACTTAAAAAACAACAACAAACCAACAAATACTCCCCAAAGCAACAAACCAGGAAAAATTATGCAGTTCTTCTTTTGGAGAAGGAAAACAAACCACCTGAATGAACTGCATAAACACAATACTTCACAAAAATCAAGATAGGAAAAAAAAAGATAAAAATCAATTTGTGCATCCAGTTTTGCCTGTTAAGCAGTTTGCTTGGGAGACTGGGAATCTTTCCTGGATATTCAGGGAGAACCGCCAAAACAAAATATTCCTGGCAGGCAGAGTTTGATTTTAGCAAAATTGATTGTGGGTGCCCCTGTGGTAAGCTGAGACCTGACAGACTGCATCATCTCCCGAAGCTTATTCTCTCTCCAATTCACTCAGCGTGTGTTTCTTTATTTTGGATGAATCCAGGTATGAACTGGGGGAAATCCCCTTGTACAGAATATCTGCAAAAGTAGGGGGCAGGTTTAATGTATCTGTGCCAGTACTTCCAATTAAGTTGGGGAAAAAGTCTGTAAGAATTTACTACCTACAGCAGACTTGTTGAGCCATGGCTGCTACCATCCTCAGCTCCACACTCTCTTGCGTGCTCTCCTACAGAGAAAGCTAAGCCAGAAGGGCTGGGTAATGACAGCCTAAGGTCTAGCTATGACTCTGCTGACCAACTCTATGAGGGCCGGTGAATTTAATCAAAAGCACAAATGAAAGTGCCCTGCATTGTCATAAGATGGCAGTCCTGAGTGGGCTGCTTTACCTTGCCTACAGACAAGAAAGCATATGAAAACCTCCTTGGTTTTGCCTTGATAGAAAGTATTAATCACATGAGACTATTTTATATTTGTGGTTCCCAATTATTTAAAATGAAAGAAAAGCAAAACTAGAAAAAAAAACCACAGCGTAACTGAACCGATACCAGCCCCCTCTCTGTGCACTGCTGTTTTCCTGAGATTACGCTACTTCTCCCCAACAATAATATGGCCCTTTGTACAGCAGATTTCATTCCTACGCTCATGTTAGAGAATGTAATGCCACACTTGCAAGAATAAAGAATAAAAACCTAAGAAAATCCCTGGCAGAGAGTAGATAGAGTTAAAAAAAGTCTATCTAAACCTAATGTAAAGAAATGCAATCATAAAGTTCAACATCAGGTTTTGAAAGTATTCTAGTCGTATGAAGAACTGCAAAACTGAAACAAATTAAATAAGTTATTTTAAATAACTGTAACTGATGTGTGAATACTGAAATAATGCCTCTCAGGAGAAAATCTCTTTCCCCGGAGTGTTCTAAAAGCCACTGATTCTTGGCCTCTGTATTCCCATTTTTCTGCCTTTTGTTATCTCAATGAATTTTACATTCATTGTTCCTGATGGTCATAGTGCCTTTGTTTGCAAGTTTCTCCACCTCAGTTTCAGCTATCAAAGAAGAAAAAAATTGTGTTTACCTATTGTAACTTTATATGAAATATTGCAGGCCTCACTTTCAGACTAATATATTTTCAACACTATCCAGAAAAGGTAGATGACTCTATTCTTTAACTGATACATATACGTAAAATGGTTTTTCCTTTATAGCACACTTTATGTTCAAGGTTATCAAGCAAAACATCCAAACTACTGAAACATCATTGTTCCTAAAGGATGCGTTACTGCTAGTAAAGGTAAGGTACAAAAATAAATGCCTACATTGTATCAAACAGTAGAAGTCCCTACAGTATTTCTAATATAATTCTACTACCAAAGTACCAAATACAATATTAGCATTTTACAGTTGCTAACAAGCACTTTTGGCCAGGACACCAGTATCTGAGATGAGTTTAGCACCGAGTGCCCAGTTCTGTGGCATAACTGAGGGTCAGACAAATGATCTTAATCCGTAAGATGAATGGTTTATCACTGAGCTGTAACAGCAGCAGTTAGCAATTATTAGCAATTGTTAACAATTGCTAAAAAAAAAAAATGCCCACTGTGTAAAGAAAAGCTATTAGGTAAATTTCTTTAGAGATGAACTATGAAATTTGGAACAGAAAATGTATATCTGAAAGTGAAAAATCCAATAAATATATTCCTCTGATTTGGAACAGAAATTGTATATGTGAAAGTGAAAAATCCAATAAATATATTCCTCTGATTTGTAGATAAGGACATGTTTACGGCTTCTCATTTCTATTTTAGCTGTTAGGGATGATCCTAATCAGGACCTTTTGAAGAAATTATATAGGATGAGGTTTTAGCCAAAATACATAAAATGCTGGAAGATCTTCCAGATCAAGTATACTTCTCAGATTTTTTTTTGATAGCATTACATTTTTTTCCATTTGGGAGTAGAGACAAGATATTGTTGGCTTTAAATACTTGCATTAGCCAATGGAAATAGTCATGAGGTAGAATGATTGACTAATGCCTTTTACTTTTTTGGTTCCTGTAGGTAACAGCTCTCAGCAGATTCTCAGAACTTGAGTAATTAATTTCTGCCCTCAGGGAAAAAAAGAAAAATAAATATACCTTGTAGTCAGAAGGAGCTTCCTAGAATTCAGCATTATGAATCTTGTCTGGTTCTGAATTAGCATTATCTAGATATAGCTCTGTGACTTTGAAAACATTTTTAAGCACCAATTAGCATAATTAAGAGGAATATTTTTCAAAGGGAAAAAGAGCACTTAAGTAATCAAGTCCCATCGGAAAAGTCAGTAGGCATTGGATATCTAGCTCCATTAGGCTATGTTGAAAATTGCTGGAAAAATCTGTATTGAGTTTCATTTACCTGTATCTTGGAAGGGCTCAAGTACCAGCAGAAACATAAACAAGCATTTAAGCATCCGCCGATGACAGTTTATAACTGGACGTAAAACACATTATCTCATTTACTGGACATTCAGAAACTCAGTCCTCCCTTGGTTTGGTGCTTGCACTGCATCGAGCAGGTACATCACTCCCCATAATCTGCAGATTCATTCTATACTACTACTTAGATTTTCTTTATATGTCAGAGACTTAACACACCAAAATCCTGTTACTTCAACAACTTAGAAAACAGTTGCATTTTCTAATGCATTAATTACCAACAGCACTTATTCTATAAAACAGACAAACATTTTTTCCAGTTAAAATGTAGACCAAAACTCTGGTTTATTCTGCTCTCCTGTGTCAGGAAGTACAAAGAGGTACTGATGAGGAGTATCTCTTAGAGCATCTCTGGGTGCCTGACAGGAGGAGCAGTTCTCCAACAGACCGGTGGCGACAATGTTAGAAGAGAAACGGTAGGACAAAGGCTCACCTTCTCTCAGCTGTGGTTCCATATCAAACTCAGGGACTTTAAGTATTTCTAGGGGAAATGTAAAAGTAGAAAAGTCTATCTGGTCCCACATAATCACCTTTTTGTGTTTAAACAGCATTTGAACCTCATCTAGGGCCAAACCGTACTTGACTTTTTCACGCTAGTGAGCAAAGAGAGTAATCAATGTTATGCTGATAGTAGGGAAAAAGAATTTGTAATGAGTAACGTTGGGGTAAACTAAAGGATACTGTCAAGTGTGGGTTATCTTTACAGGCCATATTTCAGGCTGAGTTATATTGAAAAACTCTGGATCTCTAAATGAAAGCACAAAAGATGGCAACGTCTTTATACTTCTCCAAAACTTAGAACTGTACCTTATGAAATAGCAGGCAATACAAAACCATCTAAAACCAAACAAAACCTAGAAATACAGCAGAATAATAGACAAAAAGTATAAATGAGTCACCAAATACTGAAAAATAATAATAAAAAAAGTCCTGAACTGGAGCAAATACAGTCTTCTGATATAAATAGATTATAACTTTTAACACAGAAGCCTCTATGTTTTATGCTTACTAATGTGCGTTGCAGTGAACAGTTTAGGGTCATTAAGGAAAAGATAAAAACTATACAAAAGAAATTACATGCTTCATCGCTGGAATGCATTTTTAAATGAAAATCACCCTGTGTCCCGAGAGCTGTGTTGGCTCCCACTGCAGCAGTCCCCGCTCGCTGCTGAGAGCTCCTCAGTTCAGTTCTAAAGCCAGGCAGCGAGGAGCTGAAGGTTTGCCTAGGAAATCACACCACCCTTTCATTACATAGCTGCACGCTCCGAGCTGCAAATGATCATCTCATATTTGCATTTTAAATGGGGGAAACACTGTTGCAAAGATCCCACAGACCTCAATGAAGCCAAGATTTTAGCTTGTATCTCTCTACTCTGTTTCCTTGAATGTTAACCTCCAAAAACCAAACCATAGGGCAAAACAGTTGCTAAGACAGAACAAGGAGGTGAATTCCCTTATTTTTAGGTAAAAGCACTTGTGATTACAGTCTCTGTGAGATAGATTTTACATGTCCAAATCACTTCCATCAATTATCCATGTTGCTTCTTCAGAACGTGTCATAGTTAGAGAGCATTTGAGGACGGGAGATCAGAGTTAATATTGTGTTTGAGGTAAGATGTTACCTTACTTTTAAGATTGCTTCCTGAGAATTTTGCAGTTACTGTCTAGTTGTTTCTGACTGATAAAATGCATCCAAAAATTTAGATCTATGTGAGAAGACTAAATCATTTTACTTCTTCTAGTGTGCATGACTGTGCATTATTGAATAATCATTGCCTCATTTAGGGTATTCAAGTTCTTCTCAAGATCCTCAAAGCCTTTTTTATCCCTGTCTAGCCAAATGTTTTTGACATCTTCAATTTTTTCCTGCTAAAACATTTGCATTTTTTTTCCCAGACTATTAATACACTAAACAGCACCAGTCCTACTACTTAATCCTGTGGAACGTTGCTGTTACCCTTTCATTGTCACAAAACCCGATCATTTGATTACGGGTTTGATCTATGATGGAATTTTGCCTGTCAAGTTAGGAGAGGCTCCCAGGTACCAGAGCAAATGGTTTAAGGGTTAAGGACCCCCACAGATGTCAGGAACAACCACACTTTCAACCACTGCTTCTGGAGGACTGTAAATGTAGCAGACCTTATTGCATCAGGTCACAAATAAAACATGAACCAGGCTTTTCTTTCACATAGGTTAGAAAAAATATGTACTAAAAATAGAAAAAAACCCACAATCCTGAAGGTGTCATACAGCTGCAGGTTCTAGGAGTGTGAAAACACAGCTCCGTCACGTGTGCCCAAATGGCATAATTGCACAATAGTAAAATACAGGACATGAGTTTATGCTCTTTGCAAAATGAAGATAATAATAAATATTATATGTGTAAGAGGAAACTGAGGTGCATCTATATGACGTGTCAACAAGTAGAGGTTACAAAAGAACATCTCTGTCCTAGAGGTTATATTTGAAACAGAGAATTAGCTGGCATTCAAAATAAGTAAAAGTTAAGTGGCAGTGCATGAAATTTAGACTAGAAAGACTTCAATATTAGTACAACAGACATAAGCATAATGGCTGCATGACAATGAGGAACCCTTAGCATTAATCTACTCCCCTTGGTCTTTATTTTGCTAGCACACTTTTCTGCAAACAGTAGACACCTAAAATGAGAAAGAAAACAAATATGATAAAGGAAAGACATTAACATTTTTTCTCATTGACTGAAACTCTGCTTAAAAATACTAAAGTCATTCCCAAAATAATTTATTCTAAAAATGTGTTTTCTTATTTTTGCATTGTAAAATACAGTCCTTAACGGAGTATATTCTCTGTTATGATGGATTTAATGATAATTGTTTTTCTTAAACTAGAAAGACACATAACATGGGTATGAATGAGACTGACAGTATGACAGAACCAGAGGAACACCTACTGCAGCCAAATCCACATAGTCAGATTTTGCATAGGGAAATTCTTGACATGACATAGAAAAGAAATAGATTTATCTTGGACTATATGAAACATATTTTTATCTCATCTGCCTGGGGCTGTAGTTCTTGTGGTAGGGGCACACAAAGCCACTCAAGGCTGCCCTCTGTCACCCTGGGGACCAGAGCCCTGGCACCAGCCATGCTGCCCGGGAACTGCCATGCACCCAGCAAGTATGGGAATCAGTGCTTCAGATCAACGCATGGCAGAGGTATCTGCCCTCCACAGTTCACAGTATCACCTTTCTCTTTCCTTTGTGACACACTGACTGTATATTTTTAAATCTAATTTATGTCTATTTTAATATTTTCTCCCACTTTTTTTTTTGCCTGGGTCATAATCCTTGGTATTATTCTGGTACATTCATTGCACTAGTTTATCCAGATAATGAAGAGTTAACTATATTAACCTTGTACAAGCAGATTATAGTTAACCTCTGGACTCAGTGGACTTTTAAGTGCCAACGGAAGTGAGGCACATGGATATTACAATGATAGAAAATACAGAACATTTTCTACAGACACATATAAAAGTTTACGCACTTTTGCTTGATGAAAACCCACATTATAGACAGTAAAAAATACAAAAAATCCCTTTAATATGTAATCAAAGAGGAAAAAAATTACTCCTTTTCTATCAACTACTCTATGCCTCTTTCTATTAAGTAGATAAAATCTTTAGAGGAGAGAGGACAAATTTTATAAGAAGATTTCATGCTTTAGATCCGAGATGTTCATCTCTTTAAAGCCTAATACATAAACCAAAATAAAGCTTTCATTCATGCAAGTGCTATATATATCATTTAAACCTCCATGTGAAATCATTTACAGCATATTTTGGGGAGCTTGCAAAAAATAGCAATAACAAGAAATATAATATTTTAAAATGAAAAGAAA
Source organism: Cariama cristata (assembly GCF_000690535.1). Classification (NCBI taxonomy): domain Eukaryota; kingdom Metazoa; phylum Chordata; class Aves; order Cariamiformes; family Cariamidae; genus Cariama; species Cariama cristata. The sequence continues at coordinate 778 of NW_009625123.1, read as the reverse complement.
AATAGTAGAGACTTTCAAAACCATGCTCTTCTTAGAAACAAACCTTGATGAGACATCTTCTCTCCAAAATTATATATCTGAGGCTTCATAAGCAGCAAATTTTAGGCTCATTGTCATACTAGAAGTTAAGTGGACACTAGGAATGGATAGATTCAATAAAAATGCCATTTGACTTCCATTGCAGAGAAACTGGATAGAATTTTTATTACATCTTTTCCCAAATTAACAAATGAAGTAAGAGATGGGCATGGGCCAAAAATCCAAGGCACAAACATGCTCCTAATAATGCTGAGATCTGGGCCATATCTTTGCACCTAGCTAATTTCTTTATTATGAATCAAATTAAAAAAATCAGGATTTGAACATATGTTAGATTAAAGTGTAATCCTCTGTCAGGTCTTGGGAATTCTACCACTGATTTTCAAGCATCTGTAACATCATCCACAGAAAGTTTGAACTCGGACATAGTTCAGCCAGAAAAGAAAAACAAAGATAAAAATTGAAGGTCCATGTATGCCCCACTGATACATGAGGCTTGCACACTCAAGGTACACCAGCCTCTGTAGTCAAAGGCACGTAGGTGACATAGTTACCTTCATATCTGGTTCCTTTTGAATGTCTATCTTAAACGATGGAGTACCCTTTGCAGATACATTGACTGGTGTTCTCCTTGGACACTGATCTGGAGGAAATCAGTGTTAGAGGCTGGGGAAGCATGGTTAGAAAGTGGTCAAGGAGAAAAAGACCCAAGGGTGCTGGTTGACAGCTGGCTGAACAT
>NW_009625122.1:0-66559 GCF_000690535.1 Cariama cristata | reverse complement strand
GAGGCGGGAAGAACGAGGCCAGCGATTCCCTGCTGGCAGAGGCCTGCAGGCCAGGTGAGCCGCCAAGTCCGATTCAGACCATGAAAACTGTGGAAGCTGTGAGGAATCCGCTCGAGAATTCAGCATTAACGGGTCCTCCAGCTAAGGGAGGTGTTTGTGTGCTTTCTTGGAGCTCAAATGAGCTCCAAACGAGCTTATCTCAAACGGGAGCATCTCTCAAAGCAAAGTAAGTTTCTGAAGTTGGCAAGCAAAAAGAATCAGTGACAGTATCATACCGATACTTAGAGGCAGGTTTGTGGGCAGTCTCTTAGATTATAGATGAACACTTGCAGTGAGCGGGCTTTTTTCTTTCAGGACCTCTGATCTTCTCCGACATCCTTCAGGACTTTTGAGCAATGGAAAAGAGCAAGTAGAAAAGGCCACACTTAATCTCCAAGTAAGTGACATAACATGAAGCCTTTTGGTTTGTGGAAAAATTTGTCACTTTCTGTTGATGAGACCCTGCTGCTTAATTTACTGTAACAAAGGAGCTGTTCTTCTAAAGGGCTGATCGGCCAGGGAGTCTGGGAGCTTATAAGAAATGGAAATAGTGAGAAGGAACCAATGAGCCTTTCGTAAGTGCAAATTAAAATGATGTGAGAAAACATAATCGGGATGCTAAAGAATACAAAGAGCAGAGATTTTTTCAGTAGCCTCTTTTTTACTGTTGGAAACTTGACACCAGCAGAAGAGGTCACTTTTTAGCACAGATTTGACCTAGTTTTTATTGCTACAACTGTCTGGAAAACCAGAACGTCAAAATCAATTGTTATAATCTATTTTGGAAGGATCAAGTGGACAGAAAGCACTTCAAAAATGGCTTTACCTGTTTCTGAGTTGATGGCAATCAGAAGCAAATGATCTTGAATGTTTATGGGTCAATGTTCTAATGGATAAGTCAGAAGTTGACAGGGTACTTAGCTGATATCAAATCACACTAGAGCACAGCATGACCTGTGCCTTACCCACCTACAACATATAGGGAAAATACTGCTGTACTGCAGTGAATTTCAATCTGAGTGACATATGCTGGAGGTCTCATGCTGCCAGTGTTAAAATGTACTTGGAATTTCAAAATATTTTAAATGTCAATTTCCGAACTCAAAAAGCGTTGCATCCAACACAAGGGAATTCTATATTAAACCTCATCTTGTCAGATGAAAAGGAATTGATCATAGAACTAAAAATTAGCCATAGCTTAGATATAACTGATAATGATTTGATCACATTTGGTGTGTGCAAACAGAATTAAGTCCAAACCAATAACATATATACTTAATGCTTCAAAAGGGCTAATTTTATAAAGGTGAATACTATTATAAGGTAAATCTGTTGGGAGAAAGAATTTCATCTGAAATGAGAGAATGATAATTGGAAACCATTTAAGGATGTTAGCCCAGACACCCTCAAAGCCATAATCCCACAAAGCCATAATCCCGCAACTAAGGAATACATTTGCTGAAAAGGCAGGGTGGTTTACAAGGAAAACATCTATGAAACAGAAGATGGAACGTGGTATCATACATGTACACTGGAAGCCAGGAATTTACTGTGGGAAGTAAAATGTTATAAGGGAAATACACATATGGTCAACAGAGTTAAAATAAGGAAAATGAAAGTTTTTTTCAAGTATAGAATATAGAAAATTGTCTGAATAGTGAGAAGACCATATTAAGGGATGAAGATGTCAGCTTTAATCATAATTAGTGACAAACTTGGAATGTGAAAACATACACATATTTCTTCCATGAATTAAGGAAGATGGCAGCTCATATAGTTATGTTGTATGGTGTTGAAGAGTTTTCTATTCAAATTACAATGTAGGAGGATGGTTCAACTTGAGTTACTAAAAGAAAACTGGCATTAGAGAGTTTTGAATGAACATGTCAAGAAGTTGTATGCACTGTCAATGTTCATATTCAGAAGTCCTTGGAACACTAGGACATTCACATAAAGAGGGTAAAGCTAGTATTGTTCTGATACTTTAAAAGAATACATGGGATAATAGTAGTTTATCAAAGTGACATTGGTCACAGGCAAAATATGGAATAGCCAATATAAAACTCAGTTAACAAAGACTTTAAAAGAAGACAGATACTTCAAATTAACATTGGCTTCTATTAAAAAAAAAAAAAAATCCTGGCAGAAAAATACAGCCTGGCAAACAGACTTTATTTTCTTAATGAGCTTGCAGCTTTCACATATTGATGTAATTTAATTAGACTTCAGTAAAGCATTTGTCTTACTATCATATGGCTTTTTGGATGTAGCACTTCAATGATACAATTATTTGTATGCCATACATAAACTTACAAAGAAAATTTGTAAAACCCAAAAAGATAAAACAGCAGATTTAAAATTACTGGTAATATTCTGGAATGGTATCTAAAGTAATTCACAAGCAGCCATCTTACACCACGGCTACATCTTCTGTGTTAAGCATATATAATTCATTTGACTTGGAAGCAAAGTAAGAATTTTTTTATGGAGATGTGTTCAAAGGATCCTGCATGCCAAACAATACATCACTTAGAGAGGACACTCTTTAGCAAAGAATCAAAGGCAGTCTACATCTATATGGTCATATGAAGAGGCAGTAGCCTTTCTGTGGTGAAGGAGGAAACCAACTCTTACTACCAATATAATTGGTCTAGAAATGTTTGGACTGCAAGTCCTGAAGGGAAAGGATGTCTGTCCATGGAAAAAAAAATAAAATTTCAATGGCTAACGCTTTTTGTTCCTATCATTGGAGTAGGTCTTCTTCCAATTTTATAAGCAATGATAACATCCAAGGAAGGATAATATTTTATAGCAGATCAACTCTGCAAAAACTGTTTGTGTGAAAAATTAATTTGTTTGAGCAAAACTTGGTGTTCAGATGTTGGCATATTGAAAAATGTAATCGAAAGAGGCAAAAAGTGCAATATATCGGTCATTTTGAGCAGCTGGTACCCTTAGGAAATGTCTTTGTGCAGCTTTAATGGTTGTGTGAAAAAGGAATTGCTAATATACTGTCTGTACTTAAATGCGGGAACCACAAAAACTTACCAGAACATATCTGGATACTCTTGAATACTGAACACTGCTCATAAAACTAGTTAAGAACTTGTGCACTATTACATTAACTACATTAAAAAAAAAAACAAACCACAATTTTTTTGACTCCTGCCTAGCTGCCCATCTTTAGTCCCTGGTAGTTTTGATTTTCTTATTACCTGTTAACCTGTCCACTGAAGAAAAAAAAGAAATTGAAGTGTCTCCACTCTAGAAGAGGAGAAAGAGAGAGAGAAATCTGTGTACAAAGATGTACAAAGTACACAAAAAGTACAAAAGCTACTGCTGGCTGCTGCGGGTTGCAGGTGTGGAGACATGAGAGGCTGATGGAACAGATACAATCTCTGAAATTGCCAGGATTTCTTGAGTCCAACTTTGTCCTCCACCAGGCCCAGGGCCAGAGTCAAAAGGAGGTGAATGAGAAGATACTGCAACTCTTTGAGACCTTGGATGGCATACTAAGCTAGGTACTGATTTGGCACAAACTTTAACCAAAAGTTGACTGTGGCACTACTGTTGTTTTTCATACCAAGAGAAATACATAAAACCTAAGAAAACCAGACAATTTCTGCAGACAGATCCTGTAAGGTTTTGCAGTCAATAGTTCTAACCTCAATTTTCGATGTTTTTTGTGAACTTTCTTCGAAGCCAAATATCAGGAAACCTGTCATCTCTGAAAACAGATTATCTTTCTGTAAAATTATTCTTTTTTCCTATGCATCTTTTCCTTATACATATGAGAGGTAAACAGCATTTCTACCTTACTGATGTTCCCACATTAGTGAAAAGTGTAACTTGCTGTTCTAAGTAGTTATCATAGGCCAAGTACCACCAGAAATGGTTCTCTCTTACACACACGAGACACTTCCCCAAGTACATTATCATGTTTTTCTTTCACAGTAGACTCTTCAAAACCATATTTAGGTACCTTACTTGTAATCACTCTGTACATGATACCTCTGGTTTCTTTAGAGATGAGCGTGAGGATTTTGTGGGCCAGTCTGCTAGTATGGAGCCCAGTTCTGCCATGTGTTGATCAGCTGCGTTGTTGGTAGGTACTGGTGATGCTGCAAAACTTGCTGGTCTGGTACCAGCACGAAGCTAGCACTTGAAGAAGCAAGCGGGGTAAAAGCAGAGCCCTCACTAACAGGGGTCCTGGTAGAGGTAGTAATTTGCCAAGGAAGGCTCTGCCAGGCAAGGCCTGGTACTGCACTTTTTGACAGCAATAAAGTATTACCGAATATAAAAGTTACTTTTCCTACAAGAGCCATCTCTTTTCATTTCAGCGGCAGTTGGAATACACAACTAATTGGAGGATTTGCCTCTGATTTTTTCTTTATGGCAAATACATACTTAGATCTGAATAAGTAGTACCATACTGACTAAAGATTTCCACTGTTTTTCTAATGTGGCACTCGCATCCTATTTAACCAACCCTCAGCAATGTCTCTACATCATGTATCTCATTTTTTAGCTTTCTATTTGAGTGATGAGATGGAGACAGCAGTGCTGATGAAGATCAAACAAACCTACAGTGTAAAAATTACTATAAGGATCTCTAGTCTTGCTATTCATTATATACATATTATGCATCGATATACTAGATCATTGTCAAGTCCCGTTGCTGGCATAATAGGCTCAGGAAAGAGCCAAATATTTGACAGAGAATGCAAGTCTCCAAAGTCTTTACTTCATGGTTCTTGTCAAGTTTCATCTTGCTGTAGCTTACAGCTGGTATTTAGATGGAAGTGTTCCACAGTAGCATTAGAGCAAAAGGATTAGATACCATAAGCTTTTGTTTTATCAGGGTTTCCATTTCTCTTTGCTTATGTCAGTTCAGACACTGTAATGGGAAACTAAGCAAAATAGGACTGCGTTAAGACTACTCTAATGTGCTGGTGAGCATTTATTTGTATAAGTTTTTCCATTCACTTCAAATGGAACCACTCATATGACTAAAAGCCTGCTAACATAAGGAGCAACCCTTCCCAGTTTAGCTCTAAACAAATAGGTCTAAGGGCTGATATAGTTAAAAGGAGGATAAATATAATTATGGTTTACTAAAACAAGCTATGGTTATTTCACTAACAATCTAGTCTGAGTGTTTATGAAAGTATGGAATATATCTTGCTAGAAATAGGTACTAGGGAAGAGGATACACCACAAAAAATGATAAAATATATTTATTTTTTAATTTTTTACAAAAATAGCATTTCCTCAGCCATTGAAATGCGGGCTACAATGGGCAAAAAATTCTCCTCTTCAGGCCTTATCGTTCCGCATGCCTAGAATTTGAGTTTTGCCTTGTTAAAAAGAGGGTAGAAGCATTCATTTGTAGTCCTGGAAGGTCCAGAGATACTGCACTTCAATTTTATGGCTATTATAAATGATAACTGGATTCATGGTAACCTAACATATCTCAGAAGTGCCTAAATCAGTATTTCTTTAACCTGAGGGACATGTATAGGATAAACAAAGGTGGCATTGTAAAAAGGTTTTATTAGCATTTGCCTGAGATCACCTGACAAACTTATCCATAAATGATGGAGTCGCAAGTAATACTGCTTTCCAAAACTCATGCTGTTAAGTCTTTTGTATCATGCCATCGTAAGGCCCTATATTCTACATGCATTACAGAGAAAACTGCCCCACCATGCCCTTCATACTTTTGCTCCCGCTTCCGTTCCCACGCCCTTTCATTACAACAAACTGAAATTTATCCCATTAATATCTCCTCCTGGTTCTGTGGTAATGTTTACTTATTTCAGGTAGTAGTACTCATAGATTTATAGGTATGCATGAGAGAGATTTTCACCTACTGAAACATTTGTAACGTTATCAACTTATTTGTTTTGCCTTCTTTTGAAAGCTGTCTAGAGAGATTTATATAAAAAGTTAATCAAACTACATCACTGACGCGGCTCATCAGTACAACTTTTTTCATCCCTGTAACAATATCTATATGACATCTAGCTTATCATCATGAATTATGGGGGAAAGGATAAACAACCCATTAAGAAATTAAAGGCCCACAAAGGTGCAGTTTGATAAAGGATAAAAAAAACCCCACGGGGTACGTATAATAAGATCTCTCTCCCCTGAAGAGTGATTGTTATCTTTCTTTCATGAGCGTCAAAGACCTGGAGCTTCTCAGTGCCTCAGGCAAGTGAGTTTGAAGGTCTCCTTCATGACTGAATGGAAAATAGTAATCAGAATTAGGTTAAGACTGTTTATCCTATAGAGCATTTAAAAAAATGTTTTATGTGTAGAACTGATATTAGTAACTGGTAGAAACAGACACTGTAATCACATTTAGAAAACTTCACTGCATTTTGTGTATTCAGTGTGCCACTGTCTGTTTTAGGCTGCTGTATGTTGGGACAAGCTTTGCTTCATGGAAAACTGAGCTAAATAGCTCTAATGTTAATTTGTATAGTCTTCATTCTGTAATAAATGGAAGCCCGTGTAAAAGAACAGTGACTTACAGATAAAGATATCTTTACAACCCCAAGAGAAATAAGTTATTCTTAAATAAGTTTTCATTTCCTGAGACAGGATGTACAGCCAATATCCCTACTGTACTGTAATTATGCCTTTCTTTATACTAATAGAAGACAGTAGTATTTACAGTCTTTCAGATTCCTCTGAGTGAATTTCATGATTCTGTACGTGGTATGACTTGTGGCTGAACGAGAATCTAACTAAATCAAAGGAGGTGCAATCAAAATGAATGACTTAAGTGATGACAATAGAATTATTCTGTATAGTTCTCTTCCTTGTCTGATAGATTATGCTCAAATTGGTGAAAAAGTCATTTGAGATAATCAGAAAGACTGCCAGCAAAAGGTGCTCATATTAAGTTGCGCTGAAGGATAATTTTTTTCCCCAGTAAGCTGAAACTCTAAAGTTTTGCACTTGGTCTCTGAAGCTTGTTTATTCTTAATTGCTATTAAACTCTTTTTCCATTATTGTTTTCTAGTTCTGGTCACACCCGTTGATTGCCTCTCATCTTAAACACTGATACAGACAAGTAACTACGTATTATTTACAGATAACATTCCATGGTGGAGCCTAGCCTCGAGACCTTTGTGCACTACTGCAGTGTAAAGGATAAATAACAATATGCTTTCTACGTAGAACAGATGTCTTTTGAGGTCAGGAGATCTGAAATTCTCTTTCTAGCTGACTTTTGGAACACTGTCAGTGACAGCCAGTATTGCCTTTGGCCTGTTCTCTGTTGGCCTGTGATTTATATAAGGTATTCAGGTGGGAGAGTACCCAGTGGAGGCTCACCTACATTTTAAATGCTACTGAGGTTTACAAGTTAAAGTAACAGGAGTGAAAAGGCATGGAAAGGCCATTTCTAGGAAAATAATGTGGTGGTGTTACATAGTCCTAAGACAACATCTAGTGAATCCTGCCGGAGAGAGTTCAAATCCTTTGGGTTCAGCAGATCTGGCGATTAGTGGGTGTTTTTGCTCCACCGTGTAAACTCGTTTGTATCCATAAGGCTAAGAAGTGTTGCTCTTTTTAAGTATAGTAGATGTCTAAATAGAACTTTGGAAACTTCGGGGATGAAAAGCACCTTGTAGGCATACACTTCCACCTTAAGTACTTCTAGGTACATACCTCCAAACTGAACATAAAATTGTGCATTGTGCTAAAAACATTGCCTTAAATTAATGTAATTTTGTCTTAGTGTCCTTACCAAATTATGTTGTGGAAGTTTCTGATACATTAGATTGCCGTTATCAACCAGCCACAAAAGTGATACTGAAATTCTAACGGAGGCCATTTTAACATTCCCTATCATTGACATGAATATAGGCTTCATTTATTAATTGTAGCTGATTAGCCACAAGGCAAACATTTAATTAAACCTTGAGAGACAATAACATTGCACATAAATTATCCATTTAAGAGCACATAGGTCTTTATATTTCATTAAAAATTGTTTAACCAATAACCACACATCTTAAGCTCAATCTGTATTTGCACAGATTTGAAGTCAGAAAATCCCCCAGTGCATTGCTGTTTTTTTCAGACATTTATTTCTTGATGCATTTTGATTTGTATTTACTTACCACTTGTTCATGCTGCTTTCCCGATTAGTAAGACTGCCACTCAAATCATGGATTAACAATTGATTAAAAAAGTCCTACCAAATTATTTACTTTTAAAATTATTTCAAAACAGTCTAAAAGGTACGTTAGGTGCTCATGGGATTCAGAAAAGCAAAAATCAAAACAAATACAATGTTATATTGCTATACATTGAAGGCTTCTGCTTTGAATTATTTTTGTCCCTATGCAGCTATTTTCTGTTCCAGTAGTGAGATTTTTTTTTTCCTACAAGTATACATGCCTATTGTTTTATATGTTTTTCTGAACACTGGCATTGTATTAAATGCATGTTTGAGTATGAAATTCAGATGCAAGAAGCAAGATGACTGCTTAATAAAATGCTATATGAGCCTTAAATACCCAATTTTCCCTAAATGCCCCCATACTTTCCACGAGTTTGAACAGGTCATTATCTGCTCTGTGAAGTAACTTTAAGAAGCGGGAACATCCTTAAAACACTCGTGGTCAGCCATAAGCTTTGTGGGTAGGTCATTTTTCTTCAGCGGATGTTTTCTACCCGCTACATTTTCTGAATAATGTAGACCGAAGCAAAGACATCTGACAAATAGCTGAGGAAAAAGAATTACCTGATAAAAAGAAAGATGGTTTTGATAATGTAGTGCATTGATTCTTATTTCATATGATTTTAAGACTTACAGCCCAACCTCAAAGGTATAAGCATTTGATACTAAATTCTATTCTATTTCACTATCCTGTGATATTGTGTAAGGAGCATAGGGAAGCATGATGTGAGGTATACTCGATTGTCCTTCAGTGTATTTATATTTATGTAAAAAAATGACAGAAGTATGAAACACATATATGTGTATCAGACATTGCAAATATTTTCTGAAAATAAATCAAAGGAGATTCATAGAAATGTCAACGCCAGTCCATATGCCTGCCGCCTTCTTTACCTGGCTTTTGTCTGTGTAGGCAATGCTCAGAGCAGCGATCTTGCCTCTCTGTTTTCAAAGTGTCTTATTTTTAGGCAAACTGGGAAAACAGCTTCTACTTAATTGTGGGACGAAAGCACTTCTGAAAATCAGTCTTGTGGGGTACTTCCAAAGCTTTGCAAATAATTACTGCCACTACTAAGACATTAAAGCCAGCCAAGTTATTTTTTCTTGTAAGAGACATTTTTTTAATGAAATTGCCAACCTTAAGTACATGAACTCCACCAAGGGAGCCAATATGACTAAACCTCTTAGGTCAGATGGGCCCTCTAATATCCCAAGCTAGCCTCCTTCCTTCAGGTTTAGGGACTGGCTCTGTGACTACTTTCCTAACTCTTTTTTTCCCCTCCCTTTTCCAGTTTTATTTGCAATTTCGAAAGCAGAGGAAAAAAACAGCTAGAAATCAATTATCAAATAAAAGCAAGCAGACAAAAAAAAACCAAACCCAAAACCCAAAAGCTGAAATACAGTAGATTTGCACAACTGTCTGTGAAGTTAAATGTAGGTTACTCCATTCATGTACAAAGATATTTAGATGGCAAATGGAAACTAGCTGCTGTGAAGCACATCACATTCATATATAATTGAAGCACCCGAGAGTAGAATACTGAGGCACAATAGGTGACAACTGATAAAAACAAGAGAAGAAGTATGAAACAGGATACAAAACTCTGGGGAGTATAGAGAATATCTAACACAGGCTGAAGAACCTACAATGACTGTATCTAAATTACCAGATAATACAAAAATAATAACTGAACTAATGAAGCCAGCGAATTCAGTGAAGAACTGCTGAGGCACAGACCTTCTGTTGGAACGGTATGTTACTGGGATTAGTAACATTTGCCTGATTTTCTTCAGTACCATGCAAGGAGAAGGAACATTTTTAACTTGTTGCAAGATGTCCATAACAGGGAAAAGGAGTTCCCCAGCATAAGCCACTGTCCCAGCATCCCTGGAAGAACAGCTTCTCTCATTCTTTATGGATCTGCCTCAAAACAAAGTGTGTGGAGATGGAGGTGACATTTATTGTCCCTCAATCTGCAGGGACATCTAAGTGTAACTCAAGGTAATACTGGTCCAGTGGAGCCTTGTCCTTTTTCTGCTTGCTTATCTAGTCAAAGTAATGTCTTCTGGAGAGTGAAATTGAAGACAGTGGCTGGCAATGACAGTTTAGGACCGTAAATCCTGAAGAAGACATATTGCTGTGGTAATAGCTGAACTGGGATCTATGTGCAGTTGCAGTAGGCTTTGACGCAAATCCTTTTGTCTTGTGGTGGCCACATGGCCAAAACAGTTGAGTCACATCCTCGTCTAAATGTGAAACAGAAGTTTGTATCAGACAGTTTCTTATGAATTAGGCTTTAGGAAAGCACACTGTTTATTCAAAATTCTTGGCATTTTTTCCTCTGTGGACAAACTTCACAGTATTGTAACTGCAGTACACATATACAGAGCATTTTTATACCACAGTTTCCTCAGATGCAGAGAATTCAGGCATGTTGTATACCTTGCTTTATCCTGACCATCACTTCCACAAATATACACGCTTTCTGAATTTTAAATCCCTCAACCCCAGAAAGAAGAGAGGATGATTCTAAGGGCTCCTTTTCTTGGGACTTGTCTGTGAATTCAAAACCTTTATAACAATTCATTACATTTATGTCATAACAACATCAGTCTTTAGCTTTGTCTTAAATGTTGCTAGATATATGCTCTTACAGAGTGATTAATGATAATTTGTTCGAACAATGTTATTTAAACAGTTTCAGCTAAGTACATAGTATCTCTGTCTTGAAACAAGCTGAACTGAAACTGTAGTTTAGTAATATGGCTCAGCTGGGAGATGGGATTATGGCAGTATTCAAGATAATAATTTGAGTTTACTGCAAGAAAGATTAGAAGCTAACATCCATAATGAAATTCAACATTATCTCCTGCTGGACGGTACACTGTAAGGTCAGCACCCAATATGCCTTTGATCTTGGATTTGTTACGAGGAATTTCTGATCTCTAGAACCTCGTATAGAGGATTCAGTCAAGATGTGCCTGTGCTGCTGCTCATTGAAGGTCAGTAGTAGCTGGTAAAGCCACCATAGGACAACATCCCAAAAAACTAAGTGTCTCATTGCCGGGGACAGACAGAAAGAGCTAGCTATTCTGATGGGGAAAAGGGTTCAGATGCATATTTGGAACTGGCAGCACCATGACTGCATTGCTAAACCAAAGCTAACCAAAGAGGAAGAGAAAAATGGCAGAATTGGCTTGGGACAGTGGTGTTGGTTAACAAGTTTGGAAATCAACAAAATTCCTCCTATCTGCTTTGCAGAACCAGCCTTTTCTGCCCAAACACCTTAAAAAGGTCAGGGTTAAGAATCTTGCATAATGTAGGTTTATAATCACCTACACTGTAATTTTATAATCACCTAATTTTGTAATTTTAATAGCCGCCTTCTTGTCTACCCTGTAAACTTTGCATCTGAACCCCCACTAAGGCCTCGTAGTGAATCCTTACCCTTTTCAACCCGAGCAGAGCTTGGGCACTGCGTTTCGGTCTCTGTATATAATCACCTAATTTTGTAATTTTAACAGCCGCCTTCTTGTCTACCCTGTAAACTTTGCATCTGAACTCCCACTAAGGCACTGCCTTTCAGTCTCTGTATACAGCCTTAGTATGCCGTTTCCCTGTCTCGCACGCTCCTCCGAGAGCTGAGTCCCTGCCATCCAACCAGGGAGGACTCATTACAAAGGCAAGTTCCCCAAGAGCCTTCAGGAATTTAGTACTTCTTTTCTCAGTTGCAAATTAATTGGCATAGGTTCTTAGAAGTATCATAGCAGAGAAATGTGACGACTGAAGTGTATGAAATACAGGCATTGCAGAGATCCTACATTTGATTGTTTTTCATTGTAACAATATACAGAGCTGGATAAAAATGTGTGTCACATAGATAGTTATCTGGCTTGTTTTCAAGCAGATGTTTCTAAGGAGCTGGTGATTCTCCTTTCTTGCACCTAGTATTTTCCTTCAAGGACTGGTGTTTCTTTCTCTCATTTACAGCTAATTCCTGATTCTTCCTTGAATTCATAGCAAAATGGGCCTTCTTCCTGTAAGAGCAGTTTTTACTGTCTTTATCTTAGTAAATTTTTCTCAGTATATTTACATCACCTCTTGAAGAGGGACAAAATTCTGTATCCATACAGATAGGGAGTAGGCAAGCAGGACTGCAGGGACACGCAGAAATGCTAAAAACTTAGTACACAGGCAGGCATGCCCAGAAAAGCAGATCATACTGATTATGGCACAGTCATATCCATGTGGAAGTTCCGTAAGAGTTCTGTATTTCGTTCTGCCCAGGAAAGATTTAGTCAAGGTCTATTTATCTCAGATAACTTATTGATGTACATGAAAACACAAGAAGACAGCGCTTACTGTGTCTAGTACAGGTAGTGGAAAAGGTAGGATATCAACATAAAATTGTGGATGGCTTATAAAAGGAAGCAAAATTCATTAATAATTAATGAAATAAAATGAAAATCACATGTACGTTCTTATACAGCCACTGATTGCTTAATGGAACAATTTTGATTTAATTTTTAAGTCTTTGCAGAGTATCGGCTTAATTTATAAGTGAAGAAGCCCTAATCAAACCTGCCATTCAGTCTTAAGATTCCGTTCAGTTAGGTAGTTTCTTATCCAAAAATCTTGTGTTTAGTTTAAAAGGTGGAATAATCTCTCATTATTACAAGGCCAGAAAGTGGCAGGTTAGCAAAGCAGTGAGCTAAGGCTTCAGAAAAATTCACTTCCTGTTTATATTTCTGATGCTATCGGCCGTAGTTTTACTAATTGGTAATAATGTATCACAGAATAAATAGAAGTGTTATATTTTTGTATGTTTGCATAGTTGAAGCAGAGGATAAATATAGCTGATGATTGTAGCTATGATTTGAAAGTTAAATCAACTAACTATTGTTAAATTCCCTGTGCATGAAAACAGTTTTGGGAATGCAAATTCTATTTATCTGTATAAATCAAGCATTTCCCCTCCTTTTTAAAATATTACTACGGGAATTCTGTAGCAATAATTTAAGACACTATAAGTAACAATCGCAATACTGCAGTTTGCAGTAATTACTGTGGAATACTGTATTTCATAAAGGTGACACTTCACATCATATTTCGCCCAGTAAAACTCAGTTTTCATGTTTTAAAATTAATGTGCTAAAAGGTGAACATGTAAATATTCAAGTGCACAGTTACAATTACGCAGACAGAGAAACAAATGTGAAAACCTAAACTTTCATGTCTATGTTTATATATAATATATAATCTGCATACAGTAGCAATTCAGCATGATGTTATTATAAAAGGGTGAGAAAGCCTCAATTTTTTCTAGACATCCATCTTATTACTAAGGCAGAGTGGTAGATAATACTGACAAACAGAAATGTATACAAGTAAGAATATGTAGATCTAAACTGCTAGATACAAAACACCAAGTAGAGCATTACATAGTGGTTTTATTCTTTGACAGACATCTGAGTTATAATCCATAATTAGTAATCATCAATCTAATTACTTTTGCCTGACTCACAAACACTCTAGCACGCACAGCTTCCTATGCTTCCCCTGTTATTTTTATTTATTACTAAAACCATCATTGCAGTATTAGTTGTGTTGGTAGCGGACAAGTTACTTCGTAGGGGGATACATTTTTCAAATGCCATTCTGGGAATAAAATACTGACCCCACTACATGTTTTTCCTCCCAAGATTAGGTGGTGTTTGTTCAAATTCAAATCCAAAATGAGAAATACGTATTCTGGTTGTGAGTTGGACTTGGTCATAATCTTTACAGAAGATAAAGCACTTGACTGCTTTAAGGTTTCTTGATCGTTGTACCTGACTGTTTGCATCTTCAGAGTGCATCAGGCAATAAAAACTGCAGCTGCGATTCACTTTTGAGTGCATGTGACACGACTTAAATTATCATACCGTCATAGTTAAGGTTACGGACTGTAACTTAGTCTAAAATAGTGTCCTAGATGTCTTTACATCTAAGAATTTTGTATGCTGATAAGAGAATTCTTGAACACACACTGCCTGCTTTTCCATACCATTTTTTTGTACTTTAAATCATTCTGCATCTTTCCTGCACATACATCTGTGGTATTTTACTCCTTATTTTCTTTCCAAGCATTAGCATCATAAGCAGAATAAAGAGCCAATGTCAGGTGTCAGTTTGCATATCCTTTTTTGATTCCAGTCTTGTGCTCTGATTCAGGCATTCCCACTGCTTATTCCAGTTATATCTTTTGAACTTCCTGCTGCCATATAGATAATTGGGTATCTTGCACAGTCTTTTTCTATACAGAGTAAACGTGCCACTTCTGGGTTATAAGTACAATCTGCGGTCAGTTCTTATGCAGTATTTATGCATGTCTTTCCAGACAGATTATTTTGATGCTAATTTAGGCCACTGAAGAGCAGTGAGCCATCACTAGTAAATTAAAACTTGTAGACAGATCAGATCGGTTATTTCATATTTTGCAAAACGATGACAACAACTAAATGATGTGTAACTAACACATCTATCTCTCCTCTCCCCCCAAGCCCTTCTCAAATCCTGTCAGTGACATACAAGTTTGCAATTTTTATGGTTTCATTTCTGTGAACTATCCCAGGGTTCTACTGTTCATGAAGTGGCAGGTACTTCTGGAAAGTAGAGGCTGATGTAATATGTAAGACTAAGAGAAAAGATCTTGAGACACACAACTTCTTCCACTTTGTTTGCCAGAAATTTGCAGACATAGCTGGTAGAAAATCTGAAACATTATCGATTAAATTTATTATTTGACAAAGACCATTGTGTATAATATTGCAAAATTGCTTTAGCATTATGGACCAAAATATAATTTACAATCATCCCAGTGGGATAATCGGAAATTGTACGTTATACTACTACTGCAGCACTAGTAAAAGGAAGCAAACTGTGGCCATTTAATAGAATTTTAAGTTTCTGGATTTGTTTGTTTTTGAAGGACATCATTTATACAATAATGCAAATAACTCCAGTAACGTGGCCATGCAAACATTTCAACTTGTTTTACTTTTTTTACAGTTATGTATTATTCATGTTGCATTAGTATATGCACTGTTTATTTCCCTAATTGTAACAAGCACTTAATTAATTACACTATAACCTCTTGAATCTATAGGCCAACTGTTGCGTCTTTAGTTAATATTTTAAAGTCTCATCTTTTTCCATTTTTCCTTGTGTCTTTGATGTTTTGTTTCTTACCCTTCTTGTTTGGGTTCTCTGTGGAATAGTCTCAGAATAATCCTGCAGCTCTCTTTTATGACTGAAACTTTGCATTTTAACAGTTGTCTGGAGATAGTTTCTTCCTTGTGAAATATCAGTTTTAATAACAAGAAAAGAAAAATGCCATAAATCTGCACTAACCACATAAAGCTGAAGTCTCTGAGAGACTGATTAACATTGAGACTCTACACAGGTTTTTCAATAATTAGAGGATGTGCTTGCATGAAGCCACGACTGCTCTGGCCTTGATGCCATTTCCCAGGGCAGGCAGCAATTATTACAGCCCACAGTAAATTTCCTACATTCTCTGCCTCCAGCCACTGAAGATCTTTTTCGTGTAAAGGTCTCTTAATTTTCTACACTCTTGTCATCAGCTTGGATTAGCAACATGTTAGACTTGTTTTTTTCAGTTGGTTTGGAAACAATTGACAGCTGCTTTTCTGCTGTAGTATTTTCTTTGCACCTGAAGTTGAAGAGATCGTGATCATAGCTTTGATTGTATTAACCTAGTAGATAACAGTCTTGGCATTTTCAGCAGGGCAGCTAGAACCAAACTGTTTCCACTATCTTTGAGCTCAAGTGAGTAAGCCCCACTCAGCACTCCCAAGCTTTGTGGTGTAGATAATATTTATTTATTGTTCTCAGATTTTTATCACCTCCATGGTTCACAAATTAATTATTCATTGAGGTAAAGGGCTCCTTCTTGTATGTATACAAGGTGAAGACACTGTATCATAAAAGAAAGAGCCCTTTACCTCAATGAATAATGTTCTGTGGTTATTTTGACTAGAATTTTATTGCATTATAAAAACACAAACTATAAAACTGACTTGCCCAATTTAACAGTAAAAAAAAAAAAAATATACTCACGGCTAGTAAATTAAATGTTAAGTGGTTAATTTTAAAGTGGTTATATTGCTCTCTAATTATACAGGTGAGATCCTGCTAGCTATTAGTAGGAGAAAATGTCGAGATTACTTTTTGTAACGTAATATTGGACTGAACTGTGCAAGATATGGAGCCATTGCTATACCCTGCAGAGCTCAGATCGGACCAGAACAGGCAGATTACATACTATGCCTTTATGGGTAGGTAGTTTCACCCCTTGTCATCTGGCATACTTCATAATTTGCCTCTACAGCTGATGTTGTCAGTTCATGCTAAGCCTCTCCGCAGTGTTACAGTTAAATATAGTAAAGGAACTTTTTAAACAAGAAGGGACTTCAAACCCTCACAAAGACCCACTATAATAGACTGCACTTTTAGTGCAAATTTGTGTACATTCATCAATGTTTTGAGCTGACCTGAAACTTATCATGAGGTAGACCGAAAGATGGAAAGTGAGAGTCCTTAGCATCTCCGAGTTGTTTTTCATTCCCAGCTGAGTCACAGCATGTACACATACATAAACGGCTGTGTAAAACAGAGCTCGACCTCTCCCTGAGCATACTGGTGCAACTGCAGAACTAGAGCCCTGGCTGCTTTATGCCTGTTAGACTTCCTCAGCAAACATTAAGATGTTTTATGTGTGGATGCAAGGAGTGTTAGGGTTCTTCCTGCTGCTTGGCTATCATATCACCATATATGTGTAAGTTTGCCCTAACCAACTAACAGCTGCCGCAGATACCTAGCTGGGCAGCTCAGTGAGGGCTGGGTGTAATGCGGACGGACAGTAAGAAGAACTGAACAACGAAGAATGATCTCTAGAAAGAAGAAAGGAATATAAGGGGCAGCTCAGTGAGGGCTGGGTGTAATGCAGACGGACAGTAAGAACAACTGAACAACGAAGAATAATCTCTAGAAAGAAGAAAGGAATATAAATTTATGGATTAGCAAACAGATTAGAAATCCTTTGGAAAAGGAAATATGTGGAAACTTGAGAATGACTTTTCAGAAAAAAATAATGATCGAAATAAAGACTGACATCAAGATAAAGATTGAAAGAGGAGGAGAGGAACAATAAACTTCTAATATGAAACAAGTAATTCAAAGAAATATAAATGGTTAGTGAAGAAAGATCAGGAAGTGGGGGGGGGGGGGAAGATAAAGATAGTAGTTAGAATGTGAAGAAAAGAAGGCATAACTAATGTTAGTGGAAGAAGGTAAATTATGAAAAACTTGTTGAATAAAATTCTGGAGAGAAAATAGAGGAAAACCACTGTCAGGCCAGGTATTGGCCGAGAAAAGAAGAGTGAAAATGCAGGTAAATACAACTGGCTATCCAGTGGACTGATACCCGTGTTGCTAAGTACAGTGCCTGGTAGGTTTGAAGAAAAGCTGAGGTGTCTAGGGCAGATTTAACGCGTAAACAGATTTTTCATTCTCAGCTAGTTTCAGTAGGACAGGGTTAAGTTACGAGGTGGGAATACCCTCATGAAGAGAGTGCCTTCTTATTACCCTATCTATTCCATATGTTAACAAGATCTTCAGTCAGGCACCATTTAAACAGGGTAACAATTTTACCTGGCATTTCTCTTAAGGGAGGGGAACACAAAGTGTCCTTTCACCATATCATGTCAGCTGCAAAAACCATTAAACAGTGGTGGCTTTGATGTATGTATTTGGGTACCAGGGAAATTGTGCTGTGTTAGAAGAAGCTGCTGATGTTTACGCCTCATCCTCTTCTATATAAAAATGGAGGAAAGAAGCAGACTCTGAAATGAAGAAGAGTGCTCTTCCTAAGCCACTTCAGAAAGAAGAGAAACTAGCACTGTTGCATCCAACAGAGATGAGAAGAGATATCCAGTAGTAGGTAAAGAGAAGGCCACAAAGTAGTGTTGCTTGGAGCTGACCTTTCCTATATAGCATTGCAAGAGCTGAGATAAAGGAGTGACTGATGCTGGAAGAAGAACTTCTGTCTGAGAAGGAAATTCCAGTAGAGCAGGTAGACTTAAAGGAGAGGAGAGGATTTCTGTTCAAGAATCTCCATGTAAGATTTTAGTGTGACAAATATTTTTATAAAAAACTTCATACCACTGTACGTTTCTAATAGGTCATTTGCTATAGAATATAATCAGTTACGGCTAGTAGAGGAATTAAGCAGAAAATTTAAAATTATTACATTGATAAGGAAAATTGCAGCAAACACTCAGACCCCGTAGCCAGATTTCTAGCTGCAAAGCAGTGGCTGCTCAGCCCAGTTCTTCAAACCTGTTTTCCTAGGAATAAAGATAAGTCAAAGCAAGCCTTACAAATCTCATGTCTTAGCATGGTATTAGGTGCCAGAGCATCAGAGAAAATCTGACAAGCTAGCAAATGCAAAGGCAGCCTGTTTCTTCCTGCCAGAGATGGGATTAGCTGAGCTGAAGGTGACTTAGAAAAGTGCAAATAATGTGACACTGATAAATCCCTTTCAGTCCAAGAGCTTGAGTGAGCTTCCAGTCAGAACCCTGTTCCAAGTGGAAGGAACTTGTTCTCCTGCACCACGTGCCCTGGACTTCATGCCTCCAAAGTTGTCACTAAAAGGTGTCATTCCCATGTACTGCAACTTCTTTCTCCACCCTTTAGGTATTTACATAACAATAATTCTAAAAATTGAACCCACTCAGGAGTTAAACTCAATCTTGCAGAAAAATTCTCCACATTTAGTCCCTAAATATGTTATTTTGTATTCTGTACTTTTAAATTTCATGCCACCTAAATCAGTCCAGCCTACAGAGTGATTTTCTTCTCTGGATATTTGGATCCTTCTCTGTGTTTAAAACTTCATCTCAGCTTTGACTCATTCCTAATTGTCAAGACCATTTTTGAGTGTATTACGAGTGATTTATCCCCTCACCACTACTTTACGAATCCTATATACAGCCTTTTTTTTAGCTTGGCTATTTCTCCTTCAACATAGTATGTGACCATCTCCTCTTCAGTGAATTCCCTACATGCTTGCTTGTATAAATTCCACTGTAAAAAGTTGCTCCTATGTAGCATTATATTAGGCTCCGTTCTAAAGTGCAGATAGGAAATCTTTTGCATTTCTTTTGTCTAGAAGGAACATCGATTGTCTTAGCAAAGACTAATATTAGGTATTAATCTGACATTCATTTCATTGTATGCTTCACAGCTTTCTGTGTATATATTCCAAATTCCTTTGGCTCATACTCTTCAAATTAAAAATATGTTTTAAAATAGTAAACCAGTAATGTTTAGAAACGTGGGGCTAGATTCTCAGCTAGCATAAAACATTTCTCAGTTAGCTATGCCATTTTTTGCCAGCTGAGAACATAGCCTACGATGTCCTTTCACTTATTTTACCATGTGACGGAGATAGAAACAAATGAAATTAATGAGATTTTCAGATGTAGTCTCTAAATAAATAAAGTCAGGAAAACAGATGTTTCAGAGTTTATGCCTGTTAAAGAATATTTTTAGGAAATACAGTATTTTTACTTTCAGAATGGTTCATAGTGCATTGCTTTTTAGTTGTTGTGTAGTTATTGAGATCGTAATTAATAATACATTTCCTAAATAAGGGGTGTTCTAAATGGATTAGCATATATAAATATCTATGTGGTTTTACATGCACATAACAAACCTAGCAGCTCATCACTGTACTGTGTTGCAGATTCTAATAGAATTTTGAAAGGGAATAAACATTTTTATTTGGGGAGTAACAAATAGTAAATACTAAAAAAAAAAGCTTAGTATCCAGCCATAGAACTCTGTCTGGCTTTGAAAAGGGGTAGAGGCTTCATATAACTGTTTCAGAGTGTAAACCAGGAGTAAGTGGGAGCGCGAGAAGGAAAGATCCAAACGGGGAAAACTGTGTCATAATTCTGCACTGCAATGTCATATGCTTTTTATAGGTCAGAGACATGGTGTTACAAACAGAGGACATCTGTTTCTGCCCAATTTGTAGATGTTTTGTTATGCTTTTATGAGGATAATTAAGTGATATTACATAAACAGTGCAGAAAATGTTTTAGTAAAAAATTATGATACTGCAATGTGGTATTTTGGGATAAAAATAGTTATTAACAAAGTATTTGACTATACTCACAACTCTGCTTTTGTTTCAGGATAGTGGGTGGGATCCGCAGTGGCAGAGACAGTGCACGCATTAAATACCATTAGAAAGAAAGACGTTTTCAGACCAGAATACTGAATAAGGCCCTCATGAAAGAGTAGTTCCTCAATTTTACGTGGTCAGATCCAGGGCTGTGCTGGCCTTCCACAACCGAAGTACAGCGTTTCCAAGGATCCCGGTAAAAGGATCCCGTGGACTCCTGCCTCGCAAAGCTCATGCTGCACCCTTCTTTGTGGGCTATTGTTTCCAGTGCTAGCTGGGTTTAGCTAACCAGGGATGCTGGCACATGATAATGAAGTTATGTCTTTATTTTACTAGGTAGACAGCTGCTCTGAAGTTAGGATGTTATGGGATTCCAGGAAGTTTATTTTTTTTAAGGCAAAACAGGTAATGATAGAGTTTGATGTTAAAATTGATGAAACAGACTATCTAAATAGACTTGTTCAGAAATATGGGCAGGAAAGAAAACAATACACCAGGGTAAAGAAAGCAGCACTCAAGACAGATTGATCAGAGGGAGCAGAACAAGATATAGTTAGAACTGAAGACTGAATAAATTCTCAAGCTGTTTAGTATTATTCTGGAAAAGTATGGCTGTCTGTGACAAGAGCGTTCTGAAGACTTAACAGAAGAAGGGGTGATCAAGGTCACATTTGAGACATGAGAAAAACATTACATTGAAAGTAGTTGAATTTTTGTCAACAGCAGAAGCAGATAAAAAGCTAAAAAAAAAGGGGGGGGGATATCATATCACAGAAACAGGCTAGTTAGATTTTTCAAATTTGAGTTAAATTTGCAATTTACCCCAAAATATACACAGGCAATTTAAAAACTATAAATAAAACTTAATGGAAAAGTACATTAGATTTCTTGTACACTAAGACATGCACTCTCTCAAAAATTTAGTCTAGAAGTATAGTTTCTATAGATGTTTTTTCTTTAACTTCCATGCTGTGTCTGCTCAGTTTATCAGCCAAAATAAGTTTTTTATCTTTTCAACATTGTAGATTCTGTCTAACAGATGAAAAGCTATATTCTTTTGGTTTCAGAAATAATTTTCAACAATAGAAAACAAAAATCAGATCCAAGAATGCTTTTTTTTTCTTTTTGTGATGCTGCCAAAAGCAAAAAGAATGCAGTCGCAGCCTCATGAAAGGAAAGTAACTCCCAGGGCACTGGCAGTCAACACTCCTCATGGCATTCTCTTCTGCTGTGGATTTTCAGACACCTAGGACTGGCTGTCCGTTATTGACGTTGCTGCCATTGCTCTGGAGCAGAGGAACTACTGGGGGGGGGTGCATCACACACACTTGGACCTTTGCTAACTCCGTGTAAGTAACTTGCAGTGGCTTCTGCTTTACTTGGCTTTATGAGCAAAGTTACCCTCACAATTACAAGCAGCACTTTCGCTGCTGTTCTCAGCAGAGATCACTCTTTATGTCAGACTCGCGTAGTCTTTGTAGAACACAGACTTTTGAAGTGCTTTTCTGAGCTGTCTAAAAAGGTCTGGGCATGTTGCTCATGATTTGGTGCATGAGGGGTTTTCATTCCTAGTAATACCAATTTGTATGTTTTGAAAGAAAAATATTTCATTTTCTGAATACCTGTAATTTACAGCATTATTTCAGCATGTCAAGAAAATGACAAATTAAGAAGAAACAAATTACAATTTAGTACAACTTCTAAAATGCTCTCTCTAAAGTCCTTAATGTTAGGCTAGAATAAAAATACCCTTAGGATGGTGAAGAGAAACAGGATGTAAAGAAATGTGTTGAAAATACAATCCCACTTCTTCAAAAGAAATATATCCTTACTTAGAATGCTATAGTCAAATCTGACAACCAAATCTGAGGATACACAAGATAAAGAGGGACCCTTTGGAAGGCAGAGAAAATTGTGTCTTATTACTTGGTTGTTCCCTACTGTAGCATCTAAACCCCTTCAAATTACTTAAAATTAAGACTGTTGCTCATCATCTGTAGCACGTTATTTTTTCTTCCTTAGATGTGCTCTGTGTTGCTAATTCTGTTGCTAATTCCCCTAATTGTATCGAGTCTCATTTATGTTTAACTGTTAAATATGCTAAGGATTAAATATAAAATGATCTGAAGTTTGAATTTCATAAATTTTATTAACTTAAAAAATAATTTTATTTTAAAATTCTTAGCTTTATAAAATGTTTTTCTCCAAGATGCCTTTCTTGGAATTTTATGACTCTGTGAACTTCATAACTTTACTTAAGGAAGGCTCTCCAACTTCATGCTTTCCAAAAAAATCACCCTTGAAAATTTTGTTGATATCTCACTAAAGAAACAAAAAGGCAAACAGCAAGAGGCTGTAATGATGTGTATGTGTTAATATGTATGTACATATAATTATAGTTTTAACTGAATATTTCTCTACTGCTTAGACTTATAATATTGTGTTTATGATAGAGAGAGACTTTTTCTAAAGGAATGCTCCCACAGAAAGAAGAGAGAATAATTTTA
This sequence comes from Cariama cristata, assembly GCF_000690535.1. Taxonomy (NCBI): domain Eukaryota; kingdom Metazoa; phylum Chordata; class Aves; order Cariamiformes; family Cariamidae; genus Cariama; species Cariama cristata. The sequence continues at coordinate 43,559 of NW_009625122.1, read as the reverse complement.
CGAAATCCAGTGAGATTCAGTATTTATTTCTGTTGCTTGTGACATTGATTTTGTAACATATCTGTGTATATGTGGTGGGGACTCAACCCTTTCTTTTGATAAAGAGCCCCATAATTTTAAGGGTAACAGTTATTGGTGAGATTATTATCATAGAAAAAAGGGAGATTTTCCTTAGTAGCTATAGCCATTCACATGAAGCTGAGTTCCACTTCAGGACATGGCAGCCTCCACTATTTAGCACTTGGCCACCGTCAGGCATGTTCTGATTTATTTGAAACAGTTTACACTAAGTTTCTTAATAATGTTCTGTCAATAGCTTCTGCGCAATGACTTTCTTTCTAGTTTCCAAACTATAAGGACTCTTACCTCTAACTGGCCATCCAGGTCACACATCTTTTTGTTCCCTGAGTGGACGAGTGTCATCTCTTGAACTGGCTATCTTTGATTCTGTTCTCTGCTTTAAGCTTAAATTAGATCGGTTTTAAGATAGTTACAGGAATGTTTCTTCTTGCCTTAGACCCTTTTTTGATTTTGATATCAGGAACATTCTGAACCTTCCTTGTTAAAATACTATCTGAAGAAAAAGCCCTTTAATAGATTACAGTAATTTGTCTTGTTAAAGAAAATTGCAGAGAGTCTCTGTAATGTGTCATACTCTGCTTTAGTTTCTGGACCAGCACATTTATGAAACTTCACAGTTTTATATTCCTAAGAGCAGGACAGACTGGGCAGACATACTGGGCATTCATCGTTTTTCAGGGGACTAGTACTGTGTATGTAGTCCTCCTGTTCTCTGCGACATTCCCCCTGGAAGGCTGTCCTTGGATCTGTGCATAATCACCTAGACAATTGAGGGCAGGGAAGAGTTTCTGGAAGAGAAAGGCGTACATAAACTAGAAAGAATTGACTAAAAGAAGAGCAGCTGGAGGCCTGTATAATCATTACTATTAGGAAGAAAGTGGTCAAAGAATGATTACTCATTGTGTCTTTCAGAACAAAAATTTGGGAAAGAATTTCTTGCAAACATTAGATGTAATCTAATCGGCCAAAAAGATTAAGAAATCACTCTCATTAATTTTAAAAAATCTCATAAATTTGGGGATATTTTTTGAACTTTCCTTTTTGGCTCTACTGCAGTTCCCATGCAGAAATTTATTTTGAAAGGATCCATAAAGATGACGCCTGACAGATGCCATTGTACTCATCACTGTATGTTGTTCTGTAGCACAGTATCACCTTAATTTCTTTTTTCTTCCACATGACTTGAGTGATAAGAATATAAACTGTGTATAAAATCAGTACCCCATCTTTCTTAAGGGAATCATATATACATAAATATTGTGTGCAATTTTTCTCTGCTATTTCTGGAGCACCCCAACTTATATGAGCCTAATTGCATTATTTTATTATTTGCATTCTAGTTTGTTATTTAGTAAGCTCCTAGTTGGCATGAGAAATAATGAGAAGGCTTTCAGAATGCACATTAATGCAGGAGTTTTTTTCCTCTGGCTGACATTTCCTATAGACCTACTGTACAAGTGTCATCTGGGAAAATAATATTTGTCACAAATGTATTAGCATGAGGAGTAAAGTAGAAAAAGATTTTAAACAAAACCAAGTTGTTGTGTGTTTCTCTGTTATTTTTTTTTTTAAATGGAAGAGCTAAATTTCTCACACCATCGCTAATATTGCAGAAATCACGGTAGAGATCACTTCATTACTGACCACTTGGGCAGTACGCGGCCAAAGCTTTGACAGAACAGTCAGTGCAAAGGGTCACATAACACTATGCAATTCTGTTTGAGCCTGGAGATTTGAAAGGAGGATGAGCCATGAAATAGGAGGTCTTTTCCCATGCTCCAGCATCTCACTGAGATTTAAATAAAACATTGGGAAGTGAAACAAGTTCAGAGTTCTTTGGAGAACGTAAGGAACAAACCAAGTAAGCAAAGAATCACCGCTTTGGCACCAGCAGGGCACTTGTCTGCCAGTCTTCCTGAGCAAACAACTTCCTGCAAAACAACCAGTAGGCAACACAGTCATTCTTATGGCAAAACACTCTTAAGAAGTAACTTTAAAATGTTTATTTTTGTACCTGGCAGTTTGTGTATCTCTGTAAATTGCCACAACACTGCTAGACACAAAATCCACCAGCTATAATCTCTTCAAATTCCCACCTCAGTCATTAGCTGTTGCTCTGTCATCAGTGGAAGAAAACTGTCTAGAAATCAAGTCACTATGGCCAGTCCAGCTCTTTCTATGGAGGGTGTCAGAGGTAGGAACTTTTCCTACGTCAGATGTCTTTTGTGGTGAATCTGACAGAAATGGTCAGCTTAGTGTGAAACAAATACTGCTGCATCCAAAGTCATAGCAGAATCACGATTTTACAATGATCGATTTCTACAGCCAAAAAAGAAATGCCCCAGCTTCCTGGTGTCTTTCTGTTCAAAATGAACACAAATTGTTTCATTTTGAACAGGGATGATCCAAATTACACACAAGTAATTCTGCTTTCAAAATATCCAAATCGGACACCACCAAACCATCTCAGTTGCCAAGAAAATACCTTTCTTCTCTCTAATACTTTCTCTTGCTTTTAGTCCGCTCTCTTTTCCTTCCTCTGCTCAGCTTTTGATCCCAGAAGTCCCTCAGCTCAAAGGAACTAGCCCTCAGTTTGATGTTTTGAAACCTGGCCTCAGACAAGTGGGTGTAACAGCTCAGCCCCTTGTAGGGGTTAGAGATGAAACAACATCCAGGGGAGCCCAGATTTCCTCCAATCCCCTTCTGTCCAAACGGAGTGCTTAACCTATACAGTCACCTGAATGACGAGGCCCTTTATGTTTAGCACTTTCTCTGGATAGTTTAATATGAAGTAATTCCATTAATGTTTCATACTCTTGTTTCATTAATTTTGTGAAGGAAGAATGTATTATTAAATGTTCAGTCCCTTTTCTCTTATCAGTTCAATTAAGGGACAGGAGGTACATCCACAAAGATGTCCTCCAGCAAAACCAAAATTAACATCTGATATTTTGAGGATTAAGAAGGCTAGGAAAAATACAAAAAACCAAAAGGTTTTCAAGTTTCTCTTATATATAACACACAAAGGAAAAAAAAAAAGTGCAGTTACTCTTCTCTTACTAAAGAAAAATGTATCAGATTGTTGTAATTGTAAATTGTAAATGTGACATAAAAGCCTCTCTTTAAAATAAGTCTCTTTCTTGATTAGGAGCTTTCCCAAGGGTATTCAGCCTTTGCTTCCCATGAAAACCTTTGTCTCTGCTCTTAAAGCACAAGCCCTTCTCTCTACTTCTTGCTAGTTTTCTTTCTCCCCTTCACATTTCCACCTACCTATATTAAAATTCCAGTGTTGCTACCCAATTTTTCCATCCCAGTAATTTTTAATGCTGCTTATTACCACTATTTATTTACTTAAGACATCCTATGACTGACTTAAGTGCATGAACGGTGTTTCCAAGAAACACCATGTCTATTTATTTTGAAATTTTTGTATACGATACAGTTGATTCTACTCACCATAATTCAGTTGACTTTACAGTTAGATGACACAGAATGAACAGCCCACCTCAGCACAAGAATACAGTTTTAAAACACTGATAGTGCTGTAAAATGATAGTCTACTGTATATGGTAGTTATGGTAGATCCAAAATTGCCGGGAATAGGATTCTCGCTATGGTGGGTGGTAGAGAGTCTTGAACTGGGACCTGACAGCAAAAAGTGCTCCAATAGTACTTTAATAAAAGCAAGGTTCATGAAAAAGCCAGTTTCACTAAGTCTTACTGCACATAACGCAGCTGGGTAGTGGTACCAACCACTCGAGTGTCTCACGCAGGCTGTGCACAAATGGATTAATTCTGTCCCAACAAACCCTCACATCACTCTCCCGCACAAAAGTAACTTCACTCAGGACTGTACCACCTACAACCTTTCACCAAAGCTATAAGGCAGGTTGTCAGAGTTCCCCGGAACGGATTCCTTCTGTTCGTGCCTGGACTCCGGAGACCTCAAATTCTCTCCAGTCTCCCCCACTTCTCTACGCATTACGCGTGGTTCTTTTCTCTATAATTCCTTCATCCTACACAGCGCAAGCAAAGATGTAGAGTATTTTGTTTTGGGTTTTTTTTTTAATATGCTGTGCCTAATAAGAGCCTATATTCCTGTGTGTATGTTACAGAGTGTTCTGTGTAATGCCAATCATTCCTTTGACTTTATTGCCATACTCAGGGAAAAAGTTTCTGTTTAATGAGTCTTTTTACCCATGCGAGCAAAAAACGAAGAGATACCATTTAAACCCAGTGAGTTGTGGAGGCAGGCAGAGGAATCGGCATAGTGTTGTTTATGTGTTTGACTGACTTACAGCTTGTTACACAACTAAAATAGTGAAGGAATATTCTTGCTTTACCTTTTAATAGAGCGCTGTGCTGTACAATATTTTCATCAACTGAAAGTGTTTTTTATAAAGTATGGATAAAGCATGTATATTTAAAAAAAAAAATCCCACTTGCGTAAGCCTGTACATCAATGACATAGTTGGAAGCCCTTTATGAAACAATGTATTAACTCAGTAAAATACAAATGAAAACCGTATACTAATTGTTTTATATGCCCTCCTGTACTCATGTTTTATTAACTTTTTAATATTACCATGTATCACGCTAGCATGTGATACTCTTCCAAATAAGGGACTATTTTTACTTGCTTTATGAAAATAAATGAGCATTTCAGATTAGCATTTTGATTTTGCATGAAAGCACATAATGTTTTTTCTTTTATTCCCTGATTGTTTCAAGGGCATTGTATCATACCGTAAAGCTGAAGACTCTTTCATCTTTCTTCAGATAAAGTTGCTAATTACTTTAAATTTTACATGATATTTAAAGACTTTAAAATATAACTATTAGTACCAAATCCTAACATCATTCAGAGTGTAAGACACTCAATAACTTCTTCTTTTTTTAATGTTTCTGTTACAAAGTACAGTGATGACATACTCCACCGCCACCTCATTCCCTTCCCTGACTAGAATTTTATCAGAGTACAAATGTTAGGAAGCTCAATGAAAATGCAGTTTAATGCAGCCAGTTAAATTGCCTGAGAGGAAACAGTGCATACAGCTTTTTTAAAGCCTTTCCCCTCAGGCCATTAACTAAGAAACTGGTCACTAACTGCTGGTAACAAACCATTTTGGAGGGATTATTGTTATTACTGGTATTCAGTGGTTTATGGCTACATTTTGTTAAAGACATTAGGAACTGTAACATGGATGGGCCCACAGTGTTGGAAAAATCATTCTTTTCCCCTGTGATTAACAACAGTTTTTCTTCCAGTCTAGAAGTCTCGAATAGTGGGTTCATTATTTGTCGTATCTCTCCATGCTGTAAAAAGGCTTTTCTTTATGGCCAGGATTCAAATGAAAAGACTGAAACTATAATACTGACTTCTGGGAAAGTATGACTCCTGTAGAAACCATCACATGTAGAGTAGATTTCAACTATTTCCAAGAACTTTAGCTGCCACTGAGAACTGGTTGACAGAACAATATACAGTAGCTTTCCCTTCCTGTGATCAGCTCTTTCTTGCTGAAGGCATCAGCACTGCTGAAGAAATAAACAAGGTTATATATTCATTTTATATAACGATGTAATGTAAGATTAGGTGTAAGAAAGGAGTTTTGAGCAGTATGTTTCTAGCACTCTACAGTTAGTTCTGTTGCCTAATTATTACAATTTACATAATCTATAGTATTAGCAAAGATGGGTCAGCCTTAGTTGTAAAGTGCAGAATTGTAGGGAGCTCAGCGCTCAATTAGGAGAAGTTCTGTGGAGTTCCAAAAATCTTTGTTTTATTCTTTTTTTAAGGAACTCTCTCTAAGAAGATATTTTGACAGCTTACTTGTATAAATGATATTGTTGAGTTAGAATACGGATTACAAACACGTTATTTGCATGGCAAATGTGTTTTTCACTCTATTCTATCCCCCTCCATCTTTTATTTTTTAAAAAAACCCCATAGATCAGAACATATCATTAGCTATGCTTCTTAGTGAACCTGACTTTTCTTGAGAAATTTACATCTTTCTCTCATTTTCTGTTAAGGTTTCTTACCCTGTTTTCTCACCTAAAGAATTATAATGAGGTAGAGTGAATGAGATCTATGGGGAAAGCAGTGGACCTAGAGACTAAAGGTAAAAGGATGATTGATGGTATGAAATTACCATAAAAGTACAATCAGGATCAGATTTTAAAATGAATTTTTAAGCAGCCTAAGAGATACTCTTTGATTTGTAGTCTGGTGGAATGGATAATGTCTCATTCAGTGGATAAAGTTTCTCACTGTGTGACTTGAGCTTTTTCTGATCTTTCTGACTGGGAGTAAAATGGAACCAAAGCATAAAGTGGTTTTTAATGCTGAAAGTATCAAACACAATATTCTTAATGTTAAAACCTAGGCGTAGCAGGTGAGAAAAGAAAAATAAATATAAAAAAATTATAGTGTTGGTATTATTGGAAGGCACTGTCTTCTTGTGCACCTTCTTGATCTATAAAAATATTTTAAACATAAGGGAATGGTCAGATCTTTATGTTGATACAAAAATATCCCAAATCTTTAAACAGCTTAAGATTTAAGTATTTGTGAATTTGTTAAAAAAATCAGTAAAGCCTACCAAAATATTCAAACACAAGACAAATACTCTAGTTTATTTCTATTTGAGCAACGCATGATGTAAATCTTGCAACCTCAATATAACTAACAACAATTTACAGTGCATTCAGTGGGTCAATTAAAACAGAGCTTAGTGGGTATTTAAGAGTGTAAACTATTCTGTGAAATTATTCCTATATAATTGCATCAAATACTAAAATAAATTTAGGAGAGTTTTAAGCTGAAATCATAACTGTTTTATCCTTCTGATTTAGTACATTCACGTGAAGCAATTAATTGGCTCTGTAGGACTGATGTTAGAAATGATTATGTTGTCGACAGGCTTTTTCTTTTAACAAAATTCCTGCAACTGTGAATTCTTGTTTTCTCTCCCCTCTTGCTAGTTTTATTTATTTAATTTAGAAGATTTAAATATGATGGTAACATTTAAAAACAGGGATTCTTTTTTGTAAGCCAATTCACTCTTCTTTCATGTAAAAGGAAATTTATGATTAATTTCCTTTCTACTATACATGTAATAAAGAATGACATGTATACCATTTATGGTATAACCTCAAAGGATTTCTTTTATTATATGGATCCTTATTATATAGCTGGATATTGTGATATTAAAATTACAGACAATATTTTAAAATAGTTTAGCATTATAAAAAAATCCTAAGATTTCCAACAGTTGCTTCTTATGACAGTTTTCATTTTTTTCCCTCCTACTGACAGTTCCCATAATGACTTTAATCATATAGTCTGGAAATGGAGCAGGTTACTGAACAGCAACAAACTCACTGGTCAATGTCGGTGTCACTTTTCTGGGAGCAGGACTTTTTGAGCATCAAGGAACTAATTTTAACAGCCTGCTGGAAAAGTGTTAAGTGCATTAACTCCCTGTCAATCACATTTTTAGCATGCTGGCCAAATTACTATTATTTGGCTCAAGACATTCTATTGAAACTTATTTGTATGGTATTCTTATCTGTGTACCTTATGTGACTAATGACGATTGTTTATGGAGAGGTGCCTGTCCAATTATTTTTGAAGGAACACAAGAATGCAGAATGACTGGAAGCATCAGGTTTTTGCCAGAGAATGCCTCAGGTAAGAGGAGAATGGCTAGAGGCTATAAGGAATCACAAGAGACAAGTCAGAGTCGTAAATTGGGAAACTGACATATCTCATCTAATATACTTGCTAACTAGGCCTTTAAAAACCTTGACATTTAACTAAGTTTGTGGAAAAGTTATAGATTTTGTCCTTTTCTATTGGCTATAACTCATTAATATGATGAACTGAGGTGTTTATAATCATTACCAGCATTAGCAGACTAGCATATGGGATCATTTAGAGATCCAGTTAAGCACCTAACAACTGCTCAGTTGTTTATGTAGGTTGTGCCTTTTTCAAAGTCAAGTCAGTCAAAAATGATATTGCAAGTTATTTACCCTTTTGGTACTTCAGTGTGTGAAATGGGATGAAAGAATGCTGGTATTCAGCTGAGGCATTTAAATAATGCTTTGGAAGTCCTGGCCTGCTTAGAACAGACTGCAATCTTTACTGTAAAACAGAAATTTCTGATGGTTTCAAGAAAAAAAAAGGTAGTATAAAAACAAACTTTGCAGTGAATGCTGTCTATTAACTCAAATTGATTTAAATACATTAGGGACTTAACTTTTTGTGGTGAAAATAAACTTTGTCTTTACCCATTAATGTTTCAAGGATAAGACATACTGTGTAACTGAATACATACCCTGCCCTGATTCTGATCTTGTGTATCCAGGTTTTTATATGGGTGAAAAAATCTAATTTCTCTGTAAAAAATAAACCAACAAAAAATCAAGCCATAGAATTCTGTGAAATGAACAGCAAAAGAACTCATTGCAGTATGAAAAGTGGAGATGATCACAAAAAAAGCAGGAGGAGGCACTATAGCACAATAGCTAGAAAACCGTACGTTTTAATTTCTGAATAGCTTTCCTGTCTGAAGAATTGATTTAAAACAATGTACTTTGCAAGCAAGCATTTTCATGCTTAGGAATTGCTATAATTATTCCAAAAAGCAGGGAAAATGTGAAGGGAGCTAGTCAATGGGGGCAGGGGGAAGCTATTAGGGATTGTTTTCCCAGGGCAGGAAACTGAAATTCAGTAGGAAATGGCATTTTGACAAGCACTTTGTATTTCCAACCAATCTTGCTCATTTAGTGCAACTGGAAACAGTTAATTGAGGCGAACCCCCCACCTTAATCTTACATCTGAGAAACTGTATTGACTTTTATAGGATTTGAGTTAACTCTTCCAGTGCTAAGAATTCATTACTTTTACCGAACGTAGTTTGGAACATGAATAAATTATACTGTTACATATTACAGTAGCAGAGAAAATGACTACTACTGTTCAGGTTGTGTGACGTTTTCCATGCTATCCCCATTTTCAGCAGCTCATAACTTTCTGAAAACTTCTGGCTGCCAGGTGAAACTTTCATAGTTTAGATCTCTGTTGGATGAGTATTTTTTTTAAAACGTTTAAGGGACTTGTTCCATTATTTCTGGATATGCGTGAATAAAAACTTATAGCCCATCAGGCAAACATTCTTGTTTCTTCTGTACTATCCTGTTGTCCAAATGGATGGTGAAAAAGGGATCATTTTATGTGAATTTGTGGATCGCAAAAGCATCATTGAATCTCTGCATTTTAGTAGCCTAGTTAGTTTTGAAAATAATGAAAATCTTAGAGGAATTTCCATTTTTGTCCACTGTGCTGCTGAATTCCCTAAGGTCTTTATCTTCAGCACATTTTTCATGTGATAACCACACAAACTTGTTAAGTGTAAATGTTCTTTAACTGGTCACTTATGATCAACTGTTACTTGGCAGCTTTTTGACGGGTCTGAGATTGCTGAAGACTCTATGTTGGGTTATACTCAAGTAAGACTTCAGATGTAGTGAAACAAAATCGCAGCACTCCAGTAGGTGTAGGCTCCTTGAAATGCTACATTCTGTCACAAATCTAATCTTTCAGAGGAATATGTTCAGATGGCATGTTAATTCTCTTCTAATTACACTGGAAGGCATTATCCAGTTAGTTAAAGAAATAAGTGTAAGCAGTTTTGAAAAGACATTTATGCTTGCAAAAAAGAAAATCTGACTGTTCCAGCTATTTGTCCCACACTCTTCAGCTGAGGAATTCCGTTCCACAGGTGTTCTCGCAGGAACTTTCATGAAGTAGCAGACTCCTAAATGTTAGTATTTACACCAGAAACTTGGCTACAAATTATTCCCAGCCAGTGAAGAAATAGTAAGTGTATGATCTCACTCAATATCCACAGAAAAGACGGTAAAATATTTTAACAAACTGTCTGTAGGTAATCTGCAGGAGAAGAATGATTGTAAAAATTATTTGGTAAATAAATACGTTAGGTAAGAAAGGAAATAATTCCTGTCTCAAGAGGCTGCAAGTTAGGCAAGCAGTCTGGACAAAAGATGGGCAAAACACACATGAGCGTATATATGTGCCTGTGTGTGCTGCTGCTCCCTTTAAAGTTCCCTTACCTTTTTTGTGAACAGAACATGAGAGGTGTGTGAAGACAACTGTGAAACCTTCAGGCAATATGTTCCCCAATCTACAGATATTGTGTTTAAAGAACAAGAATTTTACTATGAAGAGCAATGTATAGCAGTAAATAGACAATATACAGGCCTCTCATTTCTGCTGTACTGGTCTCTGTCGCTGAATTCTCTGAAAAGACCTTGGCAGATCTCACAACTTGTTCCCACTTCTGTCACAGAAGGTTTTTCCTATTACTAGTAACTCAATGTGAAGAACTCTTAGTTCTTGTTCAGAACAATTCCTCCATCTTCTCCTAGGTCATGTGGGCAGAAGAAAGGAAACGACAGGTAACCCAGACATATTTTGCTGTGCTCTTTCCATGATTATAATAATGTATCATCATTCTTCATAGACCTCCTCTAATTCTTGATTACATCTCCTTCAGACATCATTCTCATTCACTAGCCTGAAATTAATCTTATTATTCTATTTTGGTGTCATTCAGTTGGTGTTTTATTTATCCTTCCTAGTAAATTCTGCTGGTGTCACTTCCGTGCAAATCAGCAGGCATAATAAGCTGTTGTTTGCATTGTCTTTTGGTAGATGTTCAGAATCAAAAATCTCTCTGAAAACAAAAGGTCTAAGCGTTATCACTCCACCTGCCACAATCTTCTGTTTCTCATTGGTAAAAAAATTTTCTTTGCCAGTAGAGGGGTGACTGTCGTCATCAGCCCCTCCCTGAGAACCTTTAGGTCATGCAGATCCCACCAATATTCTTGGAGAGGCTCTAACAGATAACCTATGGCCAATGAGACTGTGATGGGCTGCCCCTTCTTGTTCTTTTAGCTTTCTGCTCTTAGTTTAATACTTCAGCAAATGGCTAGCAGAATAGGACATTTTGGTGGCCATCAGTTCACAGGTCAACATCTTAGCATAAACATTTTCACATCAGCCTTTTAAGATAATATGCTAGTTTGGGAAATTAGGCGGCTGAGAAACAGTCACAGAACCTGAGCTGCTGCCCCAGCGAGTTGCGCAAGCGAAGAGAGCGATGAAATGCTGAGAACTGCACCGGAGCTTGTAGGACAAGTGACATACGCTTGGGCTTTCTTAGTTCCAAGTGCAGCAAGGCTGCTTTATCCTACAAACTTAATGACGCCTCTGTGATATTCAGCTCCGGAGATGAGAGCATTAATTTAAAGAAAATGACTAAATAAATGTGTGTAAGGGAAATATTGACGACAATCAGCAGAAATAAACCCTTCTGAAGAGACAACCTGGAAGGGAGGACATCTTCCCTCCAGAATGAAAAAAAGGATGAGGAAGAGTTGCTTGCTTTCCTCCTTAACAGAATTAAGTGTCTTAACAGATGATGTTTAATTGATAAATTTAGACAAGAATTTGGGAAAATTGTTTCTTTAAAATTCTGAATGTAATCTCCCTTTCTGCACTTACAAAACAAATGTATAAACAGAAAAGAGGAAAAACAATATTCGAGTTCCTGTCAGTTCTTTGCATTTGGATTAATTCTGTAAAATACATCTCTCTAAATGAGAATGGATTGTTACACCTTTCCCTGGGAAGTCATGTGAGCCACACTATGCCAAGTTTTTGTGCTGGGTCTAAACTTGAAGTTAGCCTTTTCTGTAATGCTGTAGACTAAAAGCTCGGTCCCCAACTTGACCAAAATTCTAGCTTCAGCCCCAAGCTTCATTGCTTAAATAATATATCTCGTTTCAGTATTATTTTATAGCTCTTATATCCTGCTTTCTATTGGTTAATTGATAGGAATAAGTGAGTAGAAGTTAATTATTTGGAGTAATAGCAGCAATAAATTAAAAAAGAGGTATGAAATGGTTTTGCTTCAGTATGAAGTACTGTCTGTTATCGTGAAGGTCAGTGAAGTTAGCAAAGTAAGTTAATACAAGATGCATGCAGTATATTAGCTAAGTTTGTAAGAGCACTTTCTGGAAAGGTGTATGTATAAGTCTTCTCGTAGAAAGTGTTGTTAATAAAACAGCAGCTCAGTACATTCAAACCCTACGAGTGTCTAAGTGCTCTAAATGCACTGAGCTGCCCGTGTTGTTTTCAGATTGGCTGTTCTGTTTGGCATGCAGGCTTAGCACTGCGCGTGCAACGCTGCTGACTTCAGTGGGGCCTTTAATCCTACAGATGAGTATCTCTCTTTCTGCTTTACAATTCCAAAATTTATTTAATCAGATCTGAGACATGTGCATCACTGGACATGAATGGAATAATTATAGAGAAGGGACTGGAAAAATACATGGAACATTAATATTTTTAGCAAAACAACACTTGCGGACACACTTCAGTACTTACATTTTCTCATCCTACTAGGGTGTATGGGAAGAGAACAACAGTGTAACCTGTTCTGTATAAGTCTTCCTTAATTCTGCCATATAAGAACGTTGAAGAGTGAGGAATGGAGAATCAGCAGCCGTGGCACCCCTGGTAGCATTGTGACTGCCTCCCCAACCTCCATGCATGGGCAGAGTTGTGGATTGATGTTGCGGCATGGCAGAATAGAGAGACAGTGCTGCAAGGTGGATTAGGCTCTATGCCTCCCATCCCCTTCCCCAACAATGCCTCTTTTGTACCACTGTGCTATGTCTTTCAGTATTTTGTTAGAGGGAGAGTCCTGGGGAGCCTCAGAACTGTGAATCTGGTGCAGGGAGAAGCATGTGAAGGCACAGACGGGAGGTTCAAGATGGAACTAGAGCTGAGATGGGGGGTGAGAAGTGAAGGCATTGAGGAAGAGAAGACAAAGCCTTTGGACCTGCTAACAAAAAGGAAAAAAAAAAGGAACCTCTTTTGTAGTAAAGAGTCATAACCAGGCAGGAAGCAATGGATAACCTAATGTATCTTTTCCCATAGCAAATTCCTGTGATCTGAGATAGTTTGTTTTGACACATGATACACGTTAGTTATTATTATATGGCTACATCTTCACCCACATCAGTCAGCGAGCACTTTTGCTCACTCTTGTTCTATATATCCAAAATCCGATACATTGAAAAAATGTGGCGTTTGACTTATCTTTTTTAAGGTAAATCAACATGACCCAGGGGCAACAGCATCAGCTTTGGTTCCATTCCTGACTCTGGTGGACTCTGTCACTAGCTTGCAGGACAAGCTTATTCTAATTGCATAACATTCAGCATCATAGTTTCCTCATCTGTAGGACTTGGATAATAACTTTAGTTTTATTTGTAAATATATAAGAACACTTTAGAGAAATAGATGTTAGTATTTTTAATTGAATCAATTATAGCTGAATATGAAGGTATTTACTAAGCCTAGGCAACACTTCTCCCTGGATGAATAAGGGCACCAGGCTAGACAGAACACACGAGTCCATGTGAATGGAACCATTAATTTAACCTACTTATTTTTATCTTTTTTCTTCCTTTTCCTGTAATGGTACACCTGGTACTGTTGTGCTTGAGAAATCTAGGCTTGGCCATTTAAAGTAACTATGTAGAACATAATTGTTTATAAATAACACACAAACATCTTTGCAGTATCCAAGGCAAGAAGCATCCAACTCCCCTTATTCTGTTCCGGTCAGTTCCTTATCTCGGTGCATTCTTGGCACACGTGCAAGTCATCTGTCTGGTTTACAAGAGGGTACATCATCTGATTTTATTGGTGAAAACAGTTTTAATAGCCTTCCTTTCTGAAAATAACTCTGAAACTCTGACATCTCTATTAGATTCATGTCCATTTTACTGAACTGATGTTCTTCCAACAGCCTGTTATGTTTTCCCTCCTTTTGTTCATATATTGCTCATAAAACAGCCCCAAGAGTCACTTTAGCCGTGTCCCAAATTATCTTTAGCTGCATCAACAGTATTATTTAGAGTAATACTTAATTACTTGTGCAATTTTATTTTTATCAACACAAATGATTCTTTAAAAGGCAGTTGTTGTATCTTCAAAACTTTCCATCAGTGTTTCTGTCTGCAGTCTTTGAGATACAACTGCCTGATACTCAGTAGACCTGGTTGTAGGAAGTAGCATTTATTTTCACTGTTGATTAAGAGTAAATAATTTCTCAGAAAAGAATCGCAAGGAGCATACATCACTTTTTTCCCCTAGCAGAGGTCGCTTGCAGCAGTATCAGGGAAAGGGTACCATTTACTACCTTTTAAAATTGCTTACCCATTGCAGGTTTAATTGCAACAGTCTTCTGGTAATTGAAACCTTCTCTTATAGCTAACCTAATCTGAATTCAGATGAGTTAGCATAAACTGCTCAGACCAATGTGTAGGCGATATCAAAAAGCACAGATTAATTTTAGGAAAGCAGCTGGCCTCAATTTCCCTTTAAACGATTATATTTACCATTCACTCTTTAATAGCTATTGTTTTCATAAGTCTTCCTTGCAGCTTAGAATTGTGTAGGCGATATCAAAAAGCACAGATTAATTTTAGGAAAGCAGCTGGCCTCAATTTCCCTTTAAACAATTATATTTACCATTCACTCTTTAATATAAAAAAAAAAAAGACATTCCTACCTCCTTATTGTCAAGCAACCATCTGTTACTTGCCCATTTCCTAGGATGATCAACACTAGCAAAGAAGGGAGACGTTTTTAAAGCACATGCTTTTAGCCTGTGAGTATCAGGCTTATCAGTAAATTTTTACCAACATCCATCTGTCGTGACATGCACTGTTATCCCCATTTATCAATAGAGAACTGAAGCAGAAAAAACAAATTTCCTCCATCTCATACTGAAGGGTTATGATAGAACTAGGACAGAGCCTGAATTCCCTGTCTTGGTAGAAGGCTTTAACAACACATCGCACAAAATCGCTAACTGAAAAGAAATAAATTTGGCAATTGAATTAATCATGCCTCCATCATTATATGAGGAGGAAAAGAACAATTTGTCTTTCTTGTTTTATATGTCTTTACAAGTCTCTCAATCTTAAATTGCTTATGTTTTGGGGTGTCTGATTGTATTGGGGTTGATTTTTGGGGGGGATAGGCAATTTCTGGAATACTTGGGGACTGATAGAAGAGTGATTTTCAACTCAACAGTTTTAAAAGTGGCAGGTGCCAGTCCGTCTCTGCTTTACATGGCCCGTTTGCAACTATCACTAAGGGTTTGTAGATCTATTGGAAGGATGGAGCTGGAGAAGTAGTGTTTGATGGCTGCGAAGCAATTTGTGTTGGACTATTTGTGGGTAAAAAGAAGCTTCTCTTGCCTAGTGCTGCTAGTACCCTTTATTGGATTCTGGAGATTGCGGCTAATTAAAATAAGAAACAGGTAGTCATTTTTCAAAACAAACGCTAAGTCTATAAATAAAACATAACCTGACTGCAAAGTCATTATTTTAGGGAATTGCTGTGTTGCTATATTCATTATGGCATACAATAATATCTACATGTTTGTACATTTCCTTTATTAGTTCATCGGCACGGTTGTCCTCCCAGGCAAATTTTAAGACTTTGTGATTACCGTGGTTTTGTCCTAAATCTTCAAATTATAATCCAGGTTTTGATACTGACCATTAAACTGCTGATGCATTGCCTATGGTAAATATAAACAAACTTACTGGGAAATGAACACCAGTTTATTTGTTAAAGGCATCTGGCAGATTAATGGGATATCACTGTTGTTATCTTAGTGGAGGGCAGAACATTTAGGTTGATATTTTGTCACGACTTTTGGGCCGAATTCTCTGGTGTCACTGTTGACTGGTAGACGAGCACTGTAACACACCTATGATGAGAACCAACCTATCACCTTTCGGTGGTCTAGATTTTACACTGCGTAATTTTTGTATCATACGAGATGTTCTGAGTGTTAGATGGGGTCGTTTGGAGTAGTCCTTTTGTCTGGTTCTTAGAAAGATGTGAACAGCTCTCGCTGAAAGCATTTTTGGTGTCTGGGCTTAGCTCTTCTGTGCTTTTCTGACTGTTCTTATTACGAGGCCTGTTTTTGAGGGCAGCTGAGAAAAGCCACTGGCAACAGCAGATTCTTTCATCACGTTGGTCTTTCTGTCCTCTGAACAGGTTGACAGTCAGCAACTGAATATGCAATGGCTCTAAATCTTGTGAAATGATTAGCCAAAGGCTATCATAATTCATACACTCCTAAAGATTGAGAACTGTTCTACCTAGGTGGGGTGCCTTTCCAGATTTAATTCAAGATACTCTTTGAGTTAGTCTAACTGAAATAGAACAGCCACTTTGCAAATTAAAACACCCCCACCCTAATATGTCTGTCATTTTTTTATGTTTGTAGGCCTATAGCTCCTGAAAGCTTAATTTTGAAGATCACAAAGGATCACAATATATAAACATCACCTTTATAATAGATGTTAATAAAACCATAGAAAAAAAAATGAACTGCAACTCCTGTATTCCCTACAGCTTTCTGCTCAGTCTAAATACTCAAGTTTTTTCTTGTCTTTGTAGAGCCAGGGGATGACTAAAAAGCTGCAGGAAGTTTTTCTTTCCCACTAAAATGGAGCAGTTAGCAACAGGTAATTACAGTCATATGACTGTAGTTTTCCTTAGTATGCACTTCACAGTTGGGAAGAAATGCAGTGAGTAACTTTTAAGAGCCACGTGTAATCCTGTACAGCTTTGGTACTTTTAACTGTTTGCTTTTTCTATCTGGCTTATGAGGTATTTAAGAGACTTTACTGGTGTTCATTGCCACGAGACTAAGCACACTGAAAATGTCTGTGCAGAATCAACACAATGTTTTAGTGTTACACAGCAACAGAGTCAAGTTAACACTTCTGGCTTCTGCATCCAAAAGCCATAATACCCCCCAAGTGTAGAATCCGACTCTTCAGAGCATACTTTTGTCTCCCTTGCACGGAGTAAAGCAAGCACTTCCATGAATTATTGTGTGAGAACTCCTGTGTTTTCTTCATACATGGGGGGGAATTTCGGGAAAGCCAGGGAAGGCAACTGGAACTTCAGTTGAGCTAATCTGCAGCCGTGCTATTGAATAGTTATGTTAACAACTGATGTGTTCGCTGAGATTCTGGCAAGCACCCTTCCGATGGCGGTTTGGAGTGAGAAGGGCCTCTGTCTGCCCTCCACCCCCAATTAAATGTATGCTGGGAACTTGTGGTGGGACAATATTAAAAAAATTGAGTGACACTTTGTAATGAAAACACACAAAATGGACTTCAATTATATGATTTAAAGATCATTTTGCCGAGGCTATTTGTCACCCTCACGTCAATTTTCATCTGATGAATCCTTGGGGAAGGCAAAGAGATACAAGCCCAGCGCAGTGAGAGCTCCGTTAGTCATTGAGCGCACTGCCCCGTGAGGCTGTTGTGACCCGAGATCAGAAGCGTCATTTAAAAGCATCGGGCAGGGGTATGTGAGTGTCGCTAGGCCAGATCCGGTTCATTTTACTGCAGTCAGTGAACAGACAAGGATGGCGAATGTTGACAATTAGTTGTAGTTTACACTTCAATGCAAGTAACGCTTTTTCGTGTGAACGAATAACATTTTTAATGTGAAGAGGTTACTGTGTAATCCCATTTTTATTTCATACTTACTGCCATATGCTGTATATTTTGTTCTTTTAAATAGTGTTAATATTCTCTTTGACTACATTATATACAATAGCGCATCTCCCTTTTGATTTATAAAATATGCTTATGAGACTAAAAGCATGTACAGTATTAAAATACATTAGACTAACAGAGCCACTGTCAATTAAAAGATTCCTCCAAAAATGCAATTTATGGGCTCAACAGAGTCTCTTCAAAAAGATCAGCCCTGGAAGCTTTCTGGGGGAACAATCTGGGGCTTTTTTAGTCAGCAGGGAGCTGAACTCTGAGCTCTCACTGCTCCGCACAGTTCATAGCTGCCTAAATAGCTTTATAATTCAAGAACTTCATCTCATCTGAAGCGTCAAAGTAGAATACAAATAGAGAAGTGACCTTTAATCAGTAACTCAAACTATAAAACTCATGTATTTGGAAACAATCTGGAAGCAACTGCAAGCTTCCCTGTGAGCAATCCCACCACAGCAAGCAAGCAAGCACATCCTGTACCATAAGGAGAGACATCAGATTTAGCTCGGCTTGAATATATTACAGGGTCGAGCCAAATCTCCGAAAGGAAAAATATGTGGTTGTTCCCTACCAAATAAACGTATGAAGAAAACACTCTTGGCTCCATCAAAAATAGCCAAGATCCTAGTTTGCCCACATTTCCAGCAAAAATACATCTTTTCCATCAGGTATATTTTACCAGAAGCCATTTCCTCCTAATAAAAAGCAAAAACTCTAGGAACAATTAGAGTGTTTGTTATCTCTCTGAAATGCACTTAACAGCAATAGCTTTGACATGGGTTTTATTGATTTTCATTTAAATAAAAGATTTATTTTTTAAATATAATCTTTGATGAAGAAGAAAGCAAATTCTTTTAAAGAAAAGACAGAAAAAGATCTCATTGAATGAATGCAACAAAAACTACTTCAAAATTGTAATAGTAAGAGAAGAGGAAAATTTTCTATTCATTTTTTCAGACACAGTTCTCACAAACCAGATATACACAAAATAATCCTTTTTAGCCGTTGCTTAAAGATACCCCTGGCTCCAAAAAAAAATATCTCTGTATACTGGACCAAAGTATGCATGCAGTGTCTGGTAGCTTTATTACACTTAAAAGGAAAGAACACTACAGAAGGCTGTGCAATGTAGTACGACTAGGAGAAAAGAGATTTTTAGATTTTTCCGCGTTTTCTCTGTGAGGCTGTGCTGGCGGTGTTCATATTAATTTAATTTTGTGACGATGTTTCTTCAGTAAATATTCAGTCCTGCTGTAACAGATGACTTGGGATTGCGTTGGCAGAAGCAGCTTCAGCTTTCATTTTTACATTCTGCTGTTGGTCATTTCAGGCAGTATTCAAGGATTGTGCATATTAAAAGAAAAGGCACTTCAAGCAGATAGCTGCACTTGCTTCTCGCTGCTGTATGAGGGGCGCCTTCATTTACATCCCTGGAATGAAGAACTGCTTTTAGAAGAGTCAGATGAGGCCCATGAGGCCCGAGTCCTCGCAGGCCCACAGCCACATCTAGTTATTCATCAATGCCAACGGGTTCCTTGTGTGGAGAGGCTCAGAGAGGACACGCTTCCACTGTATAGACCCGGATAAAAGACAGCCCAACAGGAAGACTCATATCATGCCAGCAAGGGTACAATAAATAAAAAGAGCTGATCTGTAATACACATCTCCTTTTGGACACTTCCAAACAGGGTACTATGTTCATCAAGCATCTTTTTGAGTAGCGGATACTTTTGTTTAAAGAAAGGAAGCCTGTATGCTGCAAGAGCAACTGCTGATTGCCATACTGCTAT
The DNA here is from genome assembly GCF_000690535.1 of Cariama cristata. NCBI lineage: Eukaryota > Metazoa > Chordata > Aves > Cariamiformes > Cariamidae > Cariama > Cariama cristata. The sequence goes on along the minus strand of NW_009625122.1, from coordinate 23,970 downwards.
AGCAAAATGAATCCTGTCTGCTGGCTATAAGTTTCAGAGATGTTTGCTGAACATAAGTGCTGTCCACAAGATCCAGAGTCACAAAACTGTACTTGAGGAAAAATATACAGCCTGAGCACAGGTTAATGTCAGTCTTCGGGTGAATTAGAAGATAGGGTATTTTCCCAAGAGAGAATTAGGGCAGTTCTGAATTTTTGTCTTGAACCAGATCAAGAAGGCAGCATTTCTAAATTTGCCACTAAATTTCCCTAAACCTCAGGGAGAAAAGATTTTGAACAGTTCAACATAATATAAAAACGTGGAAGCAATCTATAAAAATAAAATATGATAATGCAAATAATAAACTTTTGGAAGAATTGGAAGGTAATTACTGGAACTGTGAGTACTGACACTCAGAAGGGCTGTGCAAGGTAGTTCTGAGGAAAGTAGAGATATATCTGAGTAACGCTCAAAAGAAAGCCTCATTACCTACAGCTGTTCTCCTTCCACTGGAAGTAGTAACAAAGTAGAACTCATCTTTTCCTAATGACATTTCTTTTAATGTCCACTAAATGGAGGATACTCCAAAGTTTCTCATTGGATTTTCCTCTGCCAAAACACACACACACAATCCTCATAAAAATCAATATTAAAAAGTGAGGAACCAATCATAAAAGACCCTACAAAAACCACGGATGCCCATTCCACATTTTATTGCATGGTAAACTGCTGTTAAGAGTTGGAATCATCAATATAACCCCAAGAGACCAAATGACATCTTTGTGACTGGCTATTTATCTCTATCTCACTTATGTCAGGAAAATTTGTACTAAAAGCATAACAAATGATTCTTGAATTTGTAATATCTAATTCATGTGATATAACTAACTGCTCAGTGATATATTAATGTCAATCTCAGTTAAACTGGTCCAATTTTGTTTCAGTTGCTACCAGAAATGAATGTCACCCTTATAAACTGTATTCATTTTGAATGCATTGAGTATAATGCAGCACAATGTTACCTTCCAAAACCAATTTACGATGGTTTTAGTATATATACGTGTTAGTATGTTAACCTGTACAAGCCCTTTAGCCAGTGAGGAATGAAACCCCTAAGATGAACAAAAGCAGATTTTAAAAGCTTTTTTCTTCAGCTCTATCAGGGTAAGAACAGAGGATGAAGCTGTGAACCTTTTTTAAGTGGGGGCAGTTGCTAATACAATGCAGTAAAATAGAGAAGAACACTGCAGTTTGAGAAAGAAAGGAGAGGAAAAATGGTCAAGGCAAATTTTGTCGAAGAAGAATAAGCAAGAAAAAGGCCTGAAATGGCCATATTCTTGCTGGCCCTTGTATGTCATTCTGGTTCAAATGTGTTTGCGGAGTTGTGTCATAAAATGAATAAAGAACACGTACTTGGAAGAGTAAAAGTTACTTTGTGAGGGAAGGGAGAGGGAAATGTATCCCGTGCAGGGAAAATGTATGTAGGCAAGGAATGAGGAACACCTGCGGAGAAGAAAGTGGGAACCATGAAGAAGAACTCAAAGGCTTACAAAGAGACTGTAAGATATGTAGCATGAAAGAGGGGGAAAAGAAATCTGAGGGGGACAGGACAGGCCAAAGACTGAGAATGAAGAACATGGTTTAGAAGAAGGAGAAATGAAGCATAGCCAAAGGCTATTATGGTCATGTGAAAAAGAGAATGAAAATAGGTGGCAAATAGGATGAATGAAATTTAAAAATATATTAACATTCAAAGGATCCCACGATAGTTTTTTAGTCAAGAGTCTCATATAGAGCATGGCTGTGACTGCAAGCGTGAACTACAGGCTGCCTGCAGGATGCCCTGTTGCGTCTAACTGTCCCACCACACAGAGGGTCCCTTAAGCCTGTTCTGGTTTAGAATTACAATTTCTAAATAAGAGAATTTCCTGGTCTTGAGGCTGCTAAATTACAGGTGTAAATGAAGCAAAAGGTCATCTCTTTTACGAGATTTAGAAGCTGCAGGCCAATTTCTATTAGATTCTGGATTTACTCTGGCTTGCAGATAGATGGAAACTATTAAACAGCAGTGTTAATTTTGAAAACAGGACTTAGAGATTTTCAAGCTTTTAAGCAAATTGAAATAATATTATGGAGGTATATGCATTTTTCTTGCGTGTCTTGGGCAGATATTACTTCTGAGCCTTATGTAATGCATCAAATACATGCATGACATTTCAGAACTGACCATTTAGCTGAAAGGTCAAGTTAAACACACATGTCCAAGACAGTGCTGCATAGTGACTGGTTTAGGACTGGGAAAACCAGGGATTATTAAGTGCTGTCAAGATTTTCTGGAGAGTATAAAGAAAATTGCAGCTCTTCTTTAACCTTAAAATCATCTCCATCCCTTCCACAAAATAAGAGAGATTTCCCAAGTAATTGTGTTACAGTTTTCTAGGGTTCATGGGGACTGCTGGTACACAGTAAGCTCACAATAGCTTGTAGGATAAAAGAAATTGGCCACCTCTGGAAAAGGTCGGTCCCTGTTTCACTGTGTGAAAGAAGATGAATTGGTCGCAGGTAGATACAAAATCAAGTCTTAGCATTTTTGTCTTAACAGGAATGTGCCCCAAAGCAACACCCAAATTCTTGTAATGGTCATTTCAGGAAGGACGATACCACTTCATAAATGTTCTCTGCAGTCCGCAGCCTTGGTTTCCCTGCAGTTACCGTCTCTACTGTCTCATGAAACAACCTCCAAGGCTTTTTTGCACAACTCTCTTGCATGGTTGCATGTTACCTGCTACCTGTGTACACTTCCTCAGTATCTCAGTTTGTGAATGATTACTTGTTGAACAGGGCTTCACAGGTTGTTGATCACAGTGCGCAAATGTTTACAATCAGTGAGGGCATACAAATATAAAGAATTGCCACAATTTATTAAGCGAAATTTAAGTGAGGTCGAGATCAGATCAAGCACATTTTCCTCTATGAACATGATGCAGCAACAAACATCTCCCCTGCCCCGCCAACTGCAGAGAAGCTAATTTTGTTTTCCATCTCATATTACGTTCTAGGGAGCATATAGTGACTAAATGTCTTTCATAGTTTGTGCTATATGTTTATCTCGTGAAGGTTCACAGAGAGTAAGAGTCAAGCAGCCGTGTGGCTGCTCCAGCAAAAGCATCAGGGTAAGCAAAGGAAACCTTCACTGTCCCCCAGTCAAACTTACATTTTTGCAGACGTGTCCCCTCAGACCACAGGTTTGCCACTAAACCTTGCACGCCAGTCTTGGACGTTTCCATTCCCAGTTCACAGTCATGCAGCAGAATTATTTAGACAAGCTCCAATTTCCCCAATTTGGAATGGGAGGGAAAAGTGTGTGGTGCTGCCAGGCAGAAGATGGTGTCTTCGTTTTGGTGGAGGTTTCAGGCTCTTTAGAGAGCCTGTGGTTGTGGCTGTCACTCTCTGCCACACTCAGAGGCTTTTTTCATTGTCCCTGTCAGTTAGCAGCCCAAGGTTACTGCCAGCTCTCTGTCAGTGCTTTGATTTTTGTCAGCTATGGCCAGGTCCTTTTAGTTATCTGCTATCTTTTCAGCTTTGTTCAGCCTGAGCTCTACTTGTCTACTAATTAGCTCTTTGGAGATTTCCCTTTTAAAACTCACTATCACAGAGGACAGGAACCGTTCAAAAGTTTTGTGCTTCATAGAAATTCCATATTCATCCACATCCCATACAGCCATCTTTTTAAAATTAAAAGTGGCAGGTCAGGCCAATTTAAGGTATATAAGCAGCACAGCCTGTAAAAAGATACCTTTAGGTTCTTGATCAGGTATGTAGATGAATGACAGAAAAAGAAAAAAAGGTTTCCACCAAAAGGACCAGGATGTACAAATAAAAAAGAAACTATCATTCTGTGTAACATATTCTCATTTTCTTTATCTTCTGGTGTGCAAATATTGTGCTAGCTGAATATAAAAGTAGCACAACTTTAGGGTACAAAAAAAAAAAAACCACACTGTAACAACATCAAGAGTGGTCTTACATCAAGGAGGGCCCTGAGGATGTCTTTGTTGTCAACTTCAGAAGAAAAGAGAGGAACAGAAGAGGAAACTGGCAGAAGGAATAGATGCCAAAGAGAACTCAAAGGATTAGGTCCGGGTGAGGTGATCGGTATTCGAAAACAGTCTGCCTTCTGGCTCTGATCTGAGGGAATAGGCTGGCAGCAAAGCCAGAGGGCATAACAGCACAAACACACCTTCAGCACACTGCTGGAGGCTTGCCTCAGTGCCTTAAAAATTGTGGTAGCAATTAGAAATAAACATATATAGGAGCAATAGGCGAAAGTGCTCTATTTATGAATAAAAGTCCTCTTTTTACATAATACTCAGTCTACTTGCATCTTTTTTCCCTCCTTTTTGCCACTTAGTACGTTTTTCTTGTGGTATCTCATCGATGCTGTAAGTTGCGCCTACATTGCACTTACATAGTGTTAATGCCTGAAAGATGAAAGTAAAAACCTTTGAATATATTAATGCTATAACACAGATGTCTTACTTTTTATACTCCTTTTCTAGAAATATGGTGTGGTTAATAATGATGCAGATTGTGCTGGATGGATGAGCAGATGAAACAGGGGAATACAGATTAAATAAAAATTTCTTCAAAGCTTACGTTTGCTTCATAATTTAACTTCTGTACTTGTCATGATAGTAGTAGCTAGGTGCAACCATGCATAATCACATTGTTCTAAAATATCCTGGTGAAACAGAAAAAACCTAATCCAAACAGCGCTGCCACACTTGTTCAGATAACTGGAAAAAAAAGTAATTAGGAAATGTCAGCTCGGCTCCGTGGCTGATGATAATTAGAAATCTATAGTTACATAAACAGTTTTACAGTTGAGAGCCAAACATTTCTTACTGAAGGCAAGGCTGCAAAGTGACCATGGAATAATCTGTCCAGACCTCCTTTTTCGACACATCTCCTGATGCAATTTGTGCCTGGTTTCTTATTTTTCTCCTCTCGTATTTGTCTTATGCATTGGACACCAGAAAGAAATACAGGTTTGGCAGCTTTTGCTTCGCTAATGGGGAACCTTCCTTCCCAGGTCGCCACTGACCAGGGTGATGTTTGGCCTCCTCAGAGCACCAACACCTCTGTCCCAGAGCTGTTCGCGTTCTTCAGAGCTCACGTTTCCAACGACCGAGGTATTATGAGGAGTTCCTGGTACAAAGGATCTTATTCTTTGAACTCGCTATGTACGTGGGGTCTTTTGCTCCTGATGTCTGGCCAGCCTGACAGAACGACAAACGTTTAGTTGTTTCTTGTTGTTTACATCTTCGAGTGTTTTCAGCCTCTCTTAGAACTGCCTCCTAACTAGTCTGGTTGATAGATACGGAGGCTTCCCACATTTTTTTCTATTTCTCGCAGGTTGAAAATTTCAGACATATTCTATTACAGTATTATAATTCTGCTGTTCTCAAGGTTGGATATATACCGTAATCTTTTCCTTGTTGGATTAATCTAAATTAGGGCATATTAGTGGCATAAAAAGAACACAGATATTTTAGCTGCACGCACTGAAAGCATTCTGAAGCCATTCCTACTGGTTTTAAGAGAAGTTCTGGCTCAGTCATGCTCATTTTCAAATTGACTCACAATCTTAAAATTGCAAAATTGAACTGGCCCAATTTTGCATTTGAAAAGCCAATCTGTGACTTTCGTAATTTGCATTCCATTGATAACAGCAGGTTTGATAAGAAAGCTACCTGGTGTCCTTTTTGGAGAAGCAACAGCCCAGACGCTTTCTCATTGGCATCACGTTATTTGTTTGTCCCTGCTTTCTGAATCCAGCATTTGTACTTTAAACAGCTGGTCACTTGCTCCTAGAGTTAAGTACTGGACACACCAAGCTGAAGCACTTATGTCTGGATTGCATCTTTGCTCAACTGACACTTAAATGCTTGGAAGCAAGTTAGTTCAGAAAATTTACACCTATTAACAGTCTCTCGGTCTCTCCTTCCTCACTCGGAAGATGACATACTTGAGGTACGGGCAGCTGTCGCATCGCTTTAGCCTTTCCAGGTTCAAGGTATACTCATAACAGGCAGCAAGTTGACCCCTGTGTAGCACTGCTGGCAGTCACTGCTTCTCTTCTTTTCCCCTTATTTTAGTTATGCTTCCCTAGCTTGCTCTTAGAAGCAAAAGGACGTTGCAGACATGATCTACCTTGAGTTTCTGCTAACTTCAAATTACTATACCTGAGCACGCTGATCACCCACATATTTATCTCAAGGAGTCCTCTTAGCATATTTGGCTGGCAGTATTAATATTCTTTTACAGCAAATTTAATCCATATTGTCTCAGCCACCCATTATCTACTCTGTAGTGCGGAGATTAGGGTAAGTAATTGCTTGCTTAACACAAAATTGCCTGGTTGCGAGAGTCTCTGCTTTTGCCAGCCAACTCGGATATTATTTCCTCAATTGCAGGCATCTGTCACTGAGCCCATCTCAGTACCATCCTGTAGAAATGAATTGCTCTATGCAAATGTATTTTGTCATTTTTTTCACCAGCTGTCATGCTTACCCAACTCAAGGGTTCTGTCTCTTCGCTGAGTTTTTCCACTTGCTTATACTGAAAGCATTTAATGCATCAGTTGAATCATTTAATCTAGTGCTAGTACTACATGTCTGACAGACATTACAGTCCTTGAAGTACCTCTCAGTAATCTTTTAATAGCTTTGTTCCAAGGTGCATATTTTGCTTTGACTGATTTTATTTCTTCTTCTGTGTTTATTTTATGGATTGTTTGTCCTATAATAATAACTGAGGCAATGCATACCCTGCAGTTGAGCAGCGATTCAGCAGGTCAAAAACAGGATGAGGATTCGCACAATATTACGATTCCCAGTGCATTTGCAGCATGCTTAGGAATTTTCTGAGAAATGCCTCCTTGGCTGGGCACCGGCGCATTGGCTGTACTGGACAGTAACAGAAAATAGAGGGAGCCCCAAGAGAAATAGGCACTGGAAGCACATTACTGTCACCATCAAAACAATCAGTTCATGCTGAAACCTGCTCCTAGGAAAGGAGAATGCCAACACTGGGGGAAGTTCTAGAGAGAACATTGTATCTCTGGCCTTAACGATTACAAAAGATACCCTCTCTCCTCCAAAAGAGAAAAGTCTCTTACCACAATCTTGAGACTGTCTAAAGATCAAGACTAGCAAAAGAAAGAATACAATGCAAATTTAATTGACTGAAACCGCTGTCAGAATGAGGTTTAACTGGTGGACAAAACAATGATGGGTGCACTATGCTGCTCCTTTCCCACACCCATCCTACCCTCCCTGAGGAGGGGTCTATTTCTGCACAGAGAACAGCAGCTCCTGAGGACACACCCTGCGTTGCGGCGATAGGAAGAACCACAGGCCTGGACCTCCCAGTCAAGGCTCGCGGATTCTGCGAGCTCAGCAGAATCGCATCTTTTGTTGAAAGAGAATGCTTCTAACACTCTTGGCCGTGAAGAAAAACTCCAGAATATGATGCAAGTTAAATAAAACCACTGATACCTGCCTAAGTTTGCAGAGAACCCGGTTAACATCTGTGTGTGAGAAAAAGGGATTTATTCATGTCATTACTCTTTTAAATGGCAAGCAAACCCCATCCCAGTTGGAGGAGAACAGAACTATCCCTCAAGAGGAGAGGACACCCAAGCTGCTACTCCTGTTACTCCTAAAGGACAAGGCTATGTCCAGGCCTATATTTCCTCCTACTCCTTCATCTAAAAGGTGCTGGGCTCCCACAACTACAGCTAAGAAGAGTTGTGTCAGTGCTCAGCATCACAGAAAATTAAACTCAAATGATTTCAGGGAGAAGCCCAAGTGTTAAAAGTTTCAGTGGAAGAAACTAGAGTCTCAGCATCTTACGCAGATCTTGGAGTTTTGATTTCCTCTAGCTCAGCACTCCTGCACCAGAAATTCACGGTGCTGCCACCATGTATCTATGTAAGTGCAAAAAAATCTTTTATAGAAAAGGCCAAAGGGCAAACAGCCGCTGCATAAATACTTTGAAAATCAGTCTCTGAAGTGATGAATGGTCACGGGGACATCTACAGTCTTTCAAATAGCCAAGAGCCTACTTGGCTCGTTCTCTGAGCTTACTGAAATCCTGCAGCCATGGCTAGTGCTTTGATGAAGCCAGGGGCAACAGGCCATGCAGTCAGGATCAGCATTATGGTAACGTCATTATTTGGCTTCAGCCGCCCAGACTGCAGGCAGAGCCTCTTCTTGTCCTATTGCAAAGTCTTCATAGACACATCCTAAACAACAGCTGTTGCTTTACACTCTCGGAAATAAATATAATGTTACAGAAGTCTGATCTTCCTCCTCTCGTGGTTGGTTTTGAATATTTTTGCTCTATACCAAATAATTTTATATCCTTTTTTTTCTCTAAAAACAAATATTTTATTTTTCAAATGAGCAAAGCCACTCTGTAAGGTGAAGGGATGCTGTGGAGAGAAGGCACAGCAGGAGTTTAGGAAGCTTGGGAGTTTCCTACGTCACCATTTTTTTCCTGGCTTTGAGTGCAGCAAAATCATTAAGATCCTTGTAATTAATAAAATAGGAAATATGCGTAACTTCTGACTCTCTATATGCAATGATATGTTATAAATGGTGATTCACCTGGTTTGTACTGCTAAGAAGAAGAGACATGCTTTACTTTTTAAAAGCAGTTTAAAGAAGTCCCTCAATAAACACAGTATATATACTTGACCGGTTTTTTATTTCCTGTGTCATCCAAGCCTCCCTCATGCGGCACTACATAGCAAGTAATATTTTCATGATTTTGTCTTTGCTGATTTGGTAAATAAGGAAGGGAGTCTGTCTGTATTTTTGAAATAGGATTTAAAGAATTTAAAAGCTTAACAGTGGCCTTGAGCAGCCACTGTGTCAGACTAAATGATGCAACATAACCTGAAGCTGAGGTCCCCACATTTGTTTCCTTCTAGACCTGCTTTAAAAGCCCTTTGTGCCGTAATGTTTACAGAAAGCCCCAAAGACAACCGTGAGGTTAGCGGACCTGCGGTTACATTAAGCCATTGTCTACATATGCGCATGGGTGGTCCACAGATCTCGTTGTCCCATCCTTGGCACCTTGGTCTTTTCTCCTTTCTGTGTTTTATGTCTTGTCTCACAGATCCCAGTAAAGCTGGGGAGAAGCCCAACTGTTCCAGCAGTGCCCAGGGATTTCACAAGGATTTCACTTGAGCAGAGAAGTCTACCTCTGTGAAAGTGTAAGATATAACGTAACCCCCTGAATGCTGGTGCTCACTGTCTTTCACTTCAGCAACACAGAAGCCATTAAAAAAACCCAACACAGCAATTATTTGTAATGAAACTCCTGTGCCTGTGGTATTTGCAGTGGGACTGAGATTAGAACTTTTAGTTCCAGTTGTAGTTTTCTGTTTTAAATCTTTTACCAATTCTTGTGTCCTATAGAAGATCTGGCAGATCCCTAACAAATACTACCCCATTTTATAACAACTGAACTATAGTTTAACTTTTGTCCTGAAAGGACAAAAAATCCTGGTGATATCTGGCAAAGTCAGGGAGGATAATATAGATGCCTATAGAAGGTTATATAGAAGGGTATGCATTCCAGAGGAAAATAATCCCAAGCTAAATGCAAATAATTAATGGAAGTTGCTAAGAGGGAAAAGAAAGGAGAAAGTGAAGAAGGGAACAAATGAAGCCTAAGAACATCCATCTGATTTGATTTAGGTACGTTACACCCACATCATACTACTGCTCTAAAAAAGGAAGGAGCATGTTCTCAGCCTTGCAGGGCTGATGCATTCGCCCATCAGCTCGCTGTGGGTGAGCAGGAGGGCTGTTGGCAGCGCGTGATGGCGTTCCACCTCCGGCCTCTGCCTGTCCAGTGTGAAGAAATACCCCGAGCCTGACATGTACCACTTGGGGGACGTTTTACACCCTGACGCACAGGTGGTCACAAAAAACATCTACATCATTCCAAAAGTCATTTTTATTCTGGGAAGGACAAACTAAGTAATTGTCTGTGGTCTATGTGGCAGTACACAGCAGGAAGCAGTATGTTCTTTTAATATTTCTAGTGAAAATGTGTCAAGGCCTCATGATACAGAGCACACTGAAGTGTTACAACAGCTTGCAGATCAGAACAGAATAGGAAGGGATCTCCAAAACGCAGGACTGGAATGTATTGATTCACAACCAGAGGGATCATTTGAGATGAGCAAAATAAAACATCAACCACTAGTGTCAGCTCTCTGCAACCTCCCATTTGAGTGGACAATCAATCAGGTACCTTCTGGCAATCACCGAGTATTGTAAAGCCCATGAGACTTGGAGTCACAGCAATTCTTATATAGCCAGGCATTCTCTTCAGCTCACATGGAGAAACAACCTGACACAATGTTATTAGAAATATATTGAATATGGACCATAGAATCATAGAATCGTTATGGTTGGAAAAGACCTCAAACATCATCAAGTCCAACATTCTACTCAACGCCACCATGCCCACTAAACCATGTCTGGAAGCATCACATCTAAACGTTTTTTTGAACACCTCCAGGGATGGTGACTCCACCACCTCCCTGGGGAGCCCGTTCCAATGCTTAATGACTCTAACAGTGAAGAAGTTCTTCCCAATATCCAGCCTGAACCTCCCCTGGCGCAACTTGAGACCGTTTCCTCTTGTCCTATCGCTAATTACCGGGGAGAAGAGACCAACTCCCACCTCGCTACAACTCCAGAACCATCTCCAGAACAGAGTCATAGCAAGACACTTTTGGTTCCTGGGCAGGTGGGGCTTCCACACCTTTTCCCTCTTGCCCTGTGCCTGAGCCGCTCTGCGTTACAGCCTTCTGCCAGCACAGGCGTTGCGGGGAGCAGTGTGGTGAGGCGCAAGCTTTGCCTAAAGCAGGCGATGCTTTGGCAGCAGACGTCATTTGTGTAGCCACCGTCTATTCCAACAATACAGTGGAATACAGCGTTAAAACAAAGGGGTCATTTTTAGTCGGGTATTTTTGGGGTTGTTTTCTAGAAATGGCATCCTTACTTAGAATACTTTCAATATAGGCTTGAATTTTTCCTAGCACAGGAGGAGCCTAGAAGAGAGTATGAGGAAGCAGCTCCCTTTTTGGTGTGCATTCCTTCTGAACAAAGCACCTGCTGTGCTCTTCTGAACTGCCTTGAAGGAGGCAATTCCCACTGCCCAAACCTACACACCAAGGTGAGGTGCGCTCAGCCTGGAGAGTAGGCAAGCACCCAAGTTAGGCAGCTCTCTGATGAACGGACCATTTTATCTGTACATCCGTATTTCATAATCTCTTTCACCCAGCCATTGTCACATGCTAGCGCGCATCTTATATGCATGACTGCGCTCTTGGAGAAGAGAAGGAAAGCATCTACACTGACAAACACCAGATACAACAGTCCAGCATCACACGGTGGTTCCCTTTCCGAATCCCACAACACATACACAGTTGCAGTGTCCAAAGCCACGTTTTCAGGATCTCATTATGATTTATTCCCAGCTTTGCAAATGACTGGAGTTTTTTAAATGGCACTAGAAATGCTCCATTTCCTACTGTGTTTGTGATTTAACCTACCTATCTCCTGCTTCTAGACCAACAGATAAATGGGATGTAACAGACTCCGCCTAACACTAATTCAGAATTAAACACGGTCCTGTCCTACGGCTCTATCAGAGAACTTTTATGTGCATTTTATAAGAGGACACACCTTTTCTGGCAATTGGACAAGCATGCAGGGATTTACATGTAGGGGTGCAATCAGGTAATGAACCCCTTCCGGAGTAGGGAAGTAAGCAGGGCATAATCAAACTATGCATAGTTTTATTAATGCTCAAGGAATATACAAACTAATAATCAACATGACATTTGATTGTTCTTGTACCAATTCTCAGTAGTTCCTTCATCCTCACCCTACTCGGGAAGAAAGGGATTTCTGAAAGAGGAAAGGGTCAAATTGCTTTTCATATTAGGAAAAAAAAGAACCCAAAGACTTTCAAGTTAATCTAGAAAATGGATCACCTTATGTGGATTCCAACTGCATGTCCTGGTGGCACAGGTGTTCTCTTCCTGGGCATAACAGCAACACGCTCAAGCAGGTAGAGGAGCTCTCGTGACTCAAATTCATAGAATACAGAGATTTCATATCTTCCGTATTCAGTTCGGGTGGCTTGCAACTTTAAAAGCATTTTTGTCTCCCAAACAATGTAGTGGAATACGAGAAGGGTGAAAAGTATAATTAATACCAAGTAGGATATGTAAAAACGCAACTTCCCTGTGCCAGAGAAGCAATGAGTTCCTACCTGGTCCCTTTTGGGCTAAGCTGTTTGATCAGCTTCCCTCAGTCTCTGTGGATGTCCTTATACTAGTCTAATTGAAGGACCCCTGTTCTCTTTTTATTTTTGCTCTATGAAAAATGCATTGGAGATGTCTTATAATGAACTTTGATATGGTGAAATGATAATAATGTCCTAATTATATATAAAAATGTAATTACACTTGCTACTATTATAGAAAAACTCCCTTTATAATGAAGTGTTATGTTAGAAAAAAAGATTTCATTATAGGCGGATTCCTTTACTTGTTAATTTGGCCTGTGATTCATCGCTTTAATATTAAAAAAAAAAAATTCTAAGTTACTTTTGATGTTTCTCATTTACTGTTCATTTCTCTGCTCTGGCACCTTAAGATGCCAAAAATTACAAACTTATTTAAGATATACTTAAAAATGCACTAGTTCTTTAAAAGGAAGATGGGGGAAAAAAAGGAGTAAGAGTCCTTTTTCTGGTAAAAATCTGTTATAATGGAGTATGGAACCAGGTTAAATACCATGGCTGTGTTCTCGCTGACCAATTGCCTTTGCTGTTAAAACTTTTTTCCTCAACGTATTATTAAAGAAAGGTAGTATCAAATATTTAAAATTGATAATGAAAGGAAGAACAGTATTAAAAATAGACCACTTAGAACACTTTGATGAAAGAAGCATCCAGTCACTTCTGAAAGTTGCAATGAAGTGTCAGTCCTGAGCAAAATCTGAACAAAAAAAAAAAGGAAAAGAGAAGGAGACCGCACAAACATAATGTGATCTCAAAACTGGTATGAATTCAGAATTAGAATATTCTCCCTCTTGTACCATGAAAGAACTACTTGTGGTGTTTTTATGAGCCTTGTTACAGCCCGTTCTAAAAGTAAATAAAGTGTGAGGAAGAGGTCCACGTGCCCGAAAGCTTCTCTGTACTGGAGACCTAATGGAAGATACTACTTTTTCCTACAAGCCTTGCCTCATTGCTGTCTGTAGACCTTCACAGCTTAACACCACTATTTATTTATCTCTGGATAAAGCTGATATATTCTGTATGATGCTGACACTGCATCACGCTCTCCGGACAGATACTTGTGCGGAAATAGCTTTCTGCTCTCTGTATAGTTCACATCCGTCTATGCCTGCTAGCCCGCATATAAAGACAGGAGGACTCTGGAGGTGCGTCTCTTCGTGCGTTCAGTACTGTCTTGCAGGTTTTCCTCATTTTACACTCTTGCAAAGCTGCAGGAGGCAAGACCTCAATGCTGTGAAGGTTCTCACACAGAACATCTGGGTACCAAGAGTTTTGGTCCACGTAACTTTCCTTGCTTCATTTTGCTTATTTGAATAGAGAGAGATCCAGGAACACTTACTGTTAAACAAATACGAAAAAAAGTGAATTTGAACATAAACATTCTAACTTAATAGAGACTGCATCTGTCCATCTACCTGGTTTTATCTGCATTGATCAGAAATTCTGGATGTTATTTTCCTGGCCTGTGATGTAGGTAGTGTCTGTTAAGGTCATATGCAATTACTCATATCTTGTGGTGACAGAATCGGGTCTGACCTTTTATTCTTATTCTCTATAGAGCCTAGATCTGGCTAGTCCAAATAATTGGGACAAAGTTTCGGTATTTGCTTCCCTAATATTAAGAAAGAAAAAAAAGGGGAGTGGTGAAAAACAGATCAGAAGTTTGGAGTCTAGATACACAATTAAAGAAAAATGAGATCAGCTTGAGAGGTGGTACTGAATAAACGCATTCCTAACCTATTGCATTCTGTAGCACTTCTCTCTTCAGAAGGAAAAAAAGTAAAATCAGCGGGGATGCGAGGAAGGGCAGAATAGAGACTTTTAAAATGGAACGACAGATGTAGTCTGCAACGGAGCAGCAAGCGTCACTGGAGGAGACGCAATCCCACGCACTACCACAATGCAGAATTCCCCCCTGTTTTTTTCTCCTTCCTCAAAGAAACAGTCACATGAGTAACTGCAGGTGAAGCAAAATTGGTTTTATAGAAGAAAACGAGTTACAATTTTAATCCCAGAAAAAGTCTGAATTAATAAAAAGGCATGCTGTATTCTGTTCCCTTTCAGCACCGCAAAGAGTGTGCTGGGCTGCCTCTGATGTTTTGATAGAGATTTTGGGAGCGTTACTTCTGATGATATTAACTTTACTGGAAAATGAGGGCCTTATTTCCTGCTTGGTTAAAAACACAGGGAAATTTTAAGAAATGCCTATTTCAGCCTTAATTATGTCCCTGCTGCTCCTGGCCATGTAATTTCTGATTCCAGACAGCTATCCAGTGGTGGAGGGAGTCCTCTCTGCCAGCTGAGCTCACTCCCAGAGCCTTGCAGCACCTACCTCAGCGTACTCGCCTGCGAGCTGTGCTGCTGGGGCCCCGGCAGGTCTGCCAGGCCAACGGCTACAGAGCTCAACGGCCATTTCAAACTGATTGCCTGAGAGTACTTCTGGCATTCAGAGATGCTAATGTTGACGTACAAGGCAAAGCCTCACAGAGCAGAGTAATCACAGTGATTTTTGACGGAAAGCGCACCTTTGAAGGCTTTAAGATCCTTGCAGCCTTTAAAAGTTTCATTCTAAGCTAGCCAGTTGCAAGATATTTCAAAAGCTTAAGCTTCCCATGATCAAAGGCGCTCTTGAATAACACTATTATGTTCTCCTCCTTAAATCCTGTCTACTTGTCAGTGTTGGTGAGGAATTTGGCAATTTATTACTTCTACTAGTGAAGCATATTGAAACATGCAAACTGCATGCACATAACTCCTCAACAGTGTCACATATTCTGTTGACATCTCAGGATCTGACAACACGTAGCAATATTTTGAGAAAACCAGATTGCTGTTTATTCCACCATTTAATTTAGGAAGCAGAAAGGTGATCAATGTTTAGTAATACCATTGTAGGCAAGACAAACGTGTTGTTGCCACTTTGTAGTCATATACTTTGAAAGTAACATCTATTTGAAAATCAAATTGGGGACCAAATTTTCAGTCTCTGACTTAAAAATTTCTTACCCGGTTTTGCTTGCTGTCTTGTCTGCAAAGGCAGGGTGTGCTCAGACAGCTATTTGCAGGTACCAGGTCGTTCACGTCATCTTCTCCTTAGTGTGTACAAACCCAAGTTTTGCGTTATGAGAAACCAGATGTCCATTCACGTTGCTCACACACCCGGTTTTGCCAATAACGAATGCTGTTAGCGATGAGTTTGTGGTAGGCCATAGAGCTCCTCCCCTATGTTTTAGCCACACTGCATTTATTAGCATAAAGTAAAAACATTCAGTGGGACAACTCAACTCTACAACGTATGCCAACGTACGGTCTCCCATCTCAGCAAGGCGGTCCAAGGCTGTCATCACCAGATATTTTTAGCTCAGAGCATCCCCTTTGGGGGGCACTTCCCTGTCACTATCAGAATATCTCACACAGGCAACCTTTGTCCCAGTCTCCCACCCTTTCATTTGTTATAAACTATTTTATCTCTCTTTTTGTATAGACAGCTGAATATGACTAAATGCGCAATTTGTCCGTGGAACTTCCATGATTATTCATCCTTGCCGTTATGACAAACAACTCCTCTTCTTGCGAGGAAAGGAGAAAGAGGGTGGGATAAAAACCAGGTATATTGGAGCCTACTGCTGGGCTTAAATTCCTGTCTGTTGGCTCAAGTTTGAAGAAAAGCGAGAACAGGAAGGCAGGAGCTGTTCCCGCCAAGAAAATGAGCTGCTGGGAAAGCTACCAACTCGACTCAGCTCGCTTTCTTACACAGGTCTGTGACCTGCTCCTACCTGGCTGTAGTCTGTTGTAGTCTAACCCCTGATCTTGGCTTTTAATTCCTCGGTTTCCTCAAATCTAAGCACCTGTGGCCACCTCCAAAAGATTTGAATCAGACCCCCATAGCCTGCATGCAAAATGAACAGGCAAGCAAATACATAAGCAAAAGCATTACCATCTGCCAGCGTCCACAAGTGTCACAGCTATCTCTGCAATACAAACACACATATGGTCCTGTTTTCACACGTATCTGTTCATTACAAGTTTTGAGCTTTTTTTGTCTTCATCTTATCTGAAGTCATACTGGGGAACATGCAGCATTTTTGGAAGCAGCAGCCATCTCCACTAGCGAAATGGAGAAAGAACCATCTAGGACGCTCTGGCAGGTCAACGCTCGGGCATTTCAAGTTTATCCCAGAACTAATCTGTATGACAGTGCAATGCGAGATGTAAGCCTGTTCCTTAACAGTTTGGAAAGCATATGAAAGGACAACTTCAGAGAAGATAAGCATCCTAGTCCAGCACTAAGGCTCCCCCTTCATTTCCCAGGACAGGCAGCTTCTTACACCGCTACAGGTACAATCCTGTTCATACATGAACTCCTCACGATGGTTTCGTGCATACAGCAAAACCACTGACTAGAGGCAAAGACTGCACGATCAAGGATCATCTACTTCTTGGCTTTTCCTCACCAAACAACATGAAGCGCTGGCCCAAACCTGTTGTAGCCAACAAATTAAAAGCTATGAGGAAATGCTAATGGACTATCTTTTAGCAATCAGGATAAAGAGATTTTTAAGCTGCAAAAAAAATTTATACTCTCTAGCAATAACATCTGACCAGACAACTGATCTATCATAAAGCAGGGTTTTGCCTAAGCACAAAAAGTACTTCAAGAAAAGCTCCTATTGCTTCTACCTTGCATACAAAGAGCAGCAATTCCATGTAGCAGAAGCAATTGTCTTTTGGGGGAAGCGGAAAGGGTAATGTTTGCCTCAGTGTTGCAACGACAGCTGCACTCGTGGCAGGAAGGACAAGAGAGGAGCACCGCTAACACCGACGTCCTCATTCAGGGAGCGATGCTGAGCGAGTGAGGGAAACGACGCGGGCCCACCAGTGCTGTAACTGTCGAAGAGCTGGTGATGAGTATTTGCTGGTAGTGACAGGATGAGCGGTGCTGCAGACAGGTACCTACTCACCGTCTCAAGAGAGAGGTGGGGACAACGGAGCCTTGCCACAAGCTCTAGCTGGTTTGGTAAATTTACTTTTGCAGAGTAGACTTCTCTCATCTCCCTATATCGTTTATGATGCATGGACATCACCACAGTTATTTCTGCAACAGCTGCAGTTCAGAAGCAGAGAAGAGAATCTAAAAGAATGACACCAATGATGCAAACAGAAATAAACTGCTACAGCCACAACAGAAAACAGTGTCCTAGGCAAAGGAAAGAGAAATGCATTAAAGACTACTTTCTAGATAGCTGTTACTTTTACTTGAAGTAAACCTCACATATGCCCATTCTACAAAGAAATGAGAAGATATTTGCTATCTTACTGACCTTGTCAAGAAAAAGCAAACAATACCTGGGAAAAGACTACAGTTTGTAGTTTTAGATCCCTGGGGTTTCTTTACAGAGTGATCTCATGCACATCACTTCCAGCTGGTCCAGTAAGGACCAGCCACCACGGAATGAACAGCAGAGATTGCTACGATGTTCTACCACCACAAATGACACAAAAAAGCATAAAGTTTGCGGAGGTGTGGGGGCAACTTCAATTAGCTCCGTAAGGGAGCCCAGGTCATTTCCCAAGTCCTGACAAATCCGAACATTATCACTACATACAGATGACCAAAAACTTGGCGGGCTGTAAGCAGAAGCTCAGCAGTGCAGCAGAGAGAGTCACACGCACCCATGGCTCTTTTGTGCTCAGCACTGGGAAGTCACAAGACACTTTCGCTCATTGTAGCATGGAGGAAGCACCCTCTTCATAGCAACGCTAATGAATTCACTGTAATTTTCATTCCTCAGTATAGATAATCACTTGTTTTATGAACAGTCTACGAAATTCCACTTGGAATTATTAAGGCTGTTCACGGAGTGAAGCCTAGACAGCCTGATTAAGTGCAGCAAAATACCCTGCTAAGTTTGCAAAGAAGTCAGGTAGCTGAGCGATAACTGTCTGACAGCTGGGAAAATCATGCAAACAAGAAGCGTCTCCTAATAGAACATTACTTTATTGTTCCAAAACAAATGAAAAATTATATATTCGGGGAAGAAAAATACCTTAAATCAAAACGTGGGGAATGAATGGGAAGGTTCTGTTAGGGTTGCATCTTGAAAGAGAAGCAACAGCAACAATCACCAGGATGTACAGTGCCAACGCAGCAGCTCCCACGCTCCGTCACAAAGCTGCAGTGGCGAGGCAGGGCAAACGGCTACCGTTGACAGTGACCCAAGAAGTCCGTAAAGTCTGCACAGAAGCGTTGCTAACTTTTGAAGGGTTATTCACTGTCAACGGGTTACTCAATTTCAATTATTTCAATTGAAGAGTATTCATGTGCAAATGCTGATTTAACAACCGTGATGAAGACAGGAATCGTGGAGGGTCCCAAACACATACTAATCGCAAAACCAAGATCCTTTTTAGAAAGTATTAATTGAGAATTCCCGTTGCAAGTAATCTCTTGTAGATTTTCATAGAGCTCTTTTTGTTGTTGCAAATAAAACTATTGATAGGCCTGTAATAAACTGGAACGTCAATTATTTTGAGCCAGAGAAATGTCATAAGACAGGCATTTGGCCCCAGGAGCTGTGCAAACTGCAGCCTGTGTTCACTACACGGCAACGTGCAGCAAACAGCAATATTTAGCTAAAGCACTGATCCTGCCATTTTTAAAATTCTCTTGATTTTGTCTACCGTCGTCAATTCAGAATTACAGCAGCTTGAGTCCTCATCTTTGGGGAATATCTGCAAGACGTTTCAGTGTCTGATTCTTCAAGTAGCTCATTAGGGTGATGAAAAGCCACACGATGAAGGGGCAGTGCCATGCTTGAAGAGCTAGGGGTTCCTCTTGTCTTGAATTATTAACAAGTCAATATTTAGTGGACTCTGCCTGCCTACAGCAGGTGGTACCCCACTGCCTTTCGCTTGGAAAGCATCTGCTTGCTCTGAGCCTCCCCAGAGCTTGCTACAGTCATTTGTTCGATTTAAGACAGACACTGTCATTATTCCGTGCAGCACTTCACAGAAATATTTCCTACTAAATGCTTGAACCATCTGAGCAGCACTAGGCAGGCTGCAGGCTTCATTAATAATGCATCTCTGCTTATCAATAGATTTAGACAACTGGTATTTAGAAGCTTCTTCAGAAGGAGTGGGGTTTTTTTCACACCAGTTAGCTTCATTCTGTCAGTTCCTTGATGTAGACATTACATCCAACTGAGTTCTGAAAGGCAGAGGTGCTAAAATTGTATTTGAGCTGCTCCCTTGCTTTGGAGCACCATTTGACTGATGTAACTTTTAAGATCAACCCCTCTGTTGTGTTACTCTGCTGGTTTCACGGGTTGGGGGGAGGGGTGGAGGCAAGGTTACATTTGCATTAAAACCAAAAATTTCCTTTATCTTACTTAAAATACATGGAAGCATTGGCTTTGCATTCTCAACAATTTCAGCTTCCGCTAAAGCCTCTCTGGACTCGGCTCACAAATGAGGGAAGCAGATTCAGTATTAGTTACCTTAAGATTTGCAGAGGAGCTTTTGGAAAAGCATTCTGGATGCTAAAAAAACACGGCAACCTGGTCGGCGGAAGGTGTCCCTGCCCATGGCAGAGGAGTTGGAACTAGGTGGTCTTTAAGGTCCCTTCCAACCCAAACCAGTCTGTGATTCTACAATAAAAAAAATATCAAACTGCTATCTGGATCAAACAGCAGTGTGGATAAAGTAGCTATTGCCCAATTTAATATAGGGAAAGGGAAAACAAAGATATAATTCCATTTTGGAAAAAAGAAAGAAAGCAGCAGCCTTGAATAGCCGGTCATGATGATAGGGAAGATGTGCTCGGATCCGTTCTGGTTCTGCTAGTAAGCCTTCCGTCTGGATCAAGTTTCCCCTCCATCACCTCCTTGGTGAACCCCACAGCCTTCGGATGGATTTCTGCAGCGCAGTTTTCTTGTTTGCTGGGCTGCTTCTGTTTGATATCCACAAACCATGGGGGTTTTGGGGGGATTTTTTGGTTTTGTTTATTTTATGAAGCACTTCAGTAAATAGTTAGAAAAACTTAATATGTTCAGGTCTTACCTATACTGTCATCTTTATTAAAAGTTTACGGAAGTCTCTTTCAGCCCTGTTACCTCCATCCCTGCATGAGGAGAATCCGCTTTTTGCTGCGGTTTTTGCCTACTCATCTCTACAGGTACTCGGCTCCAGCCGACGTGAACAGTCCACTCTGCAACTTCACGGTTTTTGGTAGAACTGGAATCCTTCATGGTTTCGCATCCCCTTGTCTCTGGCTTGCACAAGGAAGCCAGTCTACAGAGTTTTCTTTCTTTCATTTGCCATCTGCTTGACAGAATTCCTTGATTCTTCATGATAGGAAGTTTATTTTTTTCCTTCAACTACAGAAATGAATTAAGCGAGAGAGACTTTACCAGAAAGTATGGAAATATTAATGGACAAAGTTTGCTGTCAGGCTAATTACAGATTGCTTTTACTACAGATTGGTTTCAATGCAGAATTGCTGGTTGCAATAATGAAGTAATTACATATCACTTTTTTCTGGGCCAGTAGGATTCACTGTGCGTGCATGGATTAATCACACATGCACATTAGATTTAATACCTCTTGGACCTATCAGAAATACTGTATACACCAAGGAAAAGTCGCTGTGAGCAGCTATCCCTGGCCAAGGCGTAGTTCATTTAGATGCCCTGGTTGCTGGCAAATTACGGGCCCGGTCCTGTACCCATCGATTTGAGAAATACTCAACCCGCACCAGAAGGACTGGATGCTGTTTGTACCCTGTACTTCGTGAATAAACAAACACTTGTTAAAACATCGACACTGGCACGATTGGGGGCTCCTGTACGCAGTCTCAGCGTTTGCTGAAGTTCAGGGGAGCTAAAGTTTGTCCAAAAAGGGCAGAATTTGGCCGTAACAAACAGGATAACATTCACACTATAAACAAGGGAAGCTGAGCTGTAGCTGCTGCTGTGCTTACACAGAAGTGCCCCTTTCAAATACCTGTCAAGAACTGAACATGAAACCCAATTGTGTGATGCTCCAAGGACAGGATTCAGATATGGGGAATAAAGCTACAGTGGTTTTTTTTTTTAAAAAAAATGTTCTAGTAGTTCTATGCAAATATATGAGAAATGAAATTATTTCAATCACAACTCTTCCAACTCCTTTGAATTACACAATGGATGAAGCTGTTCATAATGACACTTATTACAGGGGGTTGAACATCCGTGCTGAAAGGACCTCTTTGGAAGGAGTTTGCATCCTATCCCTGTCCACAGCAAGTAGGTCACACACGACTTCTCCAAAGACGCAAGAGCATATTTCAGAAGGACAACTTCTGGATCAAAAGGCAGTTCAATCTGTTTGCCTCTTAATTCCGCAGCCTAGCTAAAAGGTGCCGTGGTAACTAATTCACAGCTCTGTCCACCCGTAACTATGCTGTTGTCAAAAACTTGTTTAATAAATTAAGAATGAGCATTTAAGCAGAGGTACTGTAAGGTACAGGGAGTCAATGTATTAATTATGTTCTTTTTTTATTTTGGAGAAATAAATTCCCTTATGCCATCATTACATCCCCTAATACAGTAAAATTCACCTGTCATGTAGAAAGTAAGCACAAGATCTTCCACCCTGTCTACATACAATCTTGATACACCTTCACATCCTCAGCGGACAGAGAAAATGCAGTAGAGAACAGGCATGTACAAAAGCAACGAAGGCGCAAAGAAGCAAGAAATTGTGCATGGGCCTCTGTTTCTACAGATTCAGTGCCTCTAAACTGTGAGGAAGAGCAACAGCTCTTCCTGAAGCTGAAGCAGTAACCACCTAGGAATCAGAGCACTGAGCTTCATACTTTGGCTTGGGATGGAGAACACCTTCTAAGTCAGCCTGTTCTTCGTCAGGGCGGTACGATTCCACCCTCAAGCTAGTCTGATTTTTTGACTGCCATCAAATTAGAATAAAAATTCTAATTTTTTACAGATTCTTATTTTCTTGCCTCATGCACAGTTTAAAAAACCCACACAATAGAACTGGTTTAATAATTTTTAAATGATACTCACTTTATCAGGGCTGATGAAAATGACAGTAGTGTCAGAGGGTAACAGGTTGTTAATAAATACAACAGTTTAGGAAAGTGCTATTCTTGTCATGGAAAAATATATTCTGAGAAAAATAATACCACTGTAATTCATTTTTGAAAGCTATAGAGACTTCTTGGATGAGGAATGCAGTTATTAAAGGCAAAAGTACACAATATGTTGTAATGAAATGGTTGTGCTACACACTTCATTAAAGGTTTTGTGAGCCACCGGGGACATTCCAGCTCTGCCCCCTCAGAAGGAACCGTTTTGCGTGGCTGGAGCGCTGGAAGGAGCGCACAGAGCAAGACTGAAACAAAACCACCGCCTTGGTGCCTCCAGCCTGCAAGCCAAGCTGAACATGAGGAAAGATCAACCAAGGGGCTACCGTAACTTCTATTTCTTCTTCCAGTGCAAGAGTTACGGTTACAGCATTCATTGAGAAAGACCTGAACGTTTCCAGCTATCAAAAATAAGTTGATATAGCAATGCTGAAGTTTGTTCTGAGCAACAGAGTTGGTAAAAAGCTGACAGCCTGTGCGTTGCACATGTCCGTTGGAAGAAAACACACTTGTCATAGGAGAGGCTGAAAAACTTAAAAATTCAGAGAGCACAGTAGGGAGTCTCCCAGAAGGATTCAAAGAACTGATATGTTTTGAATGTGTTGACTGTTTGGATTTACAATATTTAAAGGTAGAAAATAAAGGCGGGGGGGCGGGAAGAACAGTCAAATTTTAGATGAACCTCAGAGGAACAGGAGCTAAGGGCGGGCTGAAGTGCAGATGTACTGGAATATCTATGATATTTGCATCATCATTTCAAAAGCTCATAATTTGTGTAAAAAAAAAACCGCACAAAGAAAAACTAACCCGTAACTCTGTGCTTTAACGTTATGAGCAGTATTGTTGAAATACTACTGTTTACAAAGCACATTTTATAGTTTCAGCTCACTTTAATCCACTATTCCTTTTAGATGAGCAACAAAAGCTACATTACAGACAAAAGAACCACTGCAGAAGAAACTGCACTTCTATCACAGAAGCCAGTGAGCTGCTGAATTCTTCCTTAAATTTGTCCTTAAAAGAATTTACAATCTCACTGTAAACTTGATGTATATGCCTGGCAAAGCATATAAGGCAAACATGAAGATATTGTTGTAGCATGTTATAGAAGTAACACGTAATACAAATAGTGGAAACTTCTCTTTTTGTTCATTGTTTATCAAAACCTACAGCTTATTAACTTTACTTTCCCTCAACTAGAATTTACAATATGCTCATCTCAATACTGAATAAAATAAAGACTGTAAATGAATACTTTCATTGGTGAACTTTTCATTAGTGTAACTGCAGTAACAATTCTCTCTGCCATATCCATAGACTCACACTCAGAAGGCCCCTGGGGCTACGAATAGCACCCAGCCCCCAAAGGGAACCCAGCTGGCACCCCCAGGCTTCACTTTGACAATTTTACCTTGAGTCCAGTGAAACTTTGAGTAAAAGACTGACTT